>NC_084589.1:38778161-39078161 GCF_033807715.1 Cololabis saira | reverse complement strand
TTTTCCTTTTTATTCATCAATTTTTGAATTTATACTGTTTAGCTTTAATACTTAATTATTACTTAAAATAATTTTCAGTTATTTATTTATCATTATTAATATAATTTTTGTTGAATTGTGTAATGTTTTGTCCTTAAATCAAGAAAAACATCCCAGGAGGTAGACTGTATATCTTTTTCTCATTCCATCGAGATGCACAATATTGTTATGGTGTCATATCCTATATATTGTAGATTGCCATACAGAAATAATATGATACTTAATGTAAATGTGCCATTGATTCCTGTTCTACTGTGCCTTACCCCCTTATAAAAATGTAAAATAAAACAGGTTGGTTTTTTTAGAGCATGTGTTTGAGGAAAACAAATGCAGCATTTATTAACTCAAAATGACAAAAATAAAACAGTTTTTTTGCTTTTAGAGCATGTGTGAGTCTGAATATATAGATTTTTGCTGTACAAATCCAGATCGCTGAGAGCAGTGTCCCTGTTGAGTTGAGGGAGGACTTTAAATGAGCCTTGGGCAGCAGAGAATCTTTTATTAATGAACACTACACTTTGTCTTGGGTGAAGATGTCTCTAAAACGTCACGGGACTCTGTTTGATGCCACCCACCGCTACAACGCCAGGCTAAGTGGGTTCTCTCAGATTTATTGCTTAACTCAAGGAAATTGAGGAATGGGAACTCCGGCTCTGGTCAGGTGGGACATCGGAATGAAAATAAGGTTAGGCGTGATATTTTAGACTGATATACAGAAAATGTGATTAGAGGGAAGAGGAACGTCTTGGATTTACATCTGATTCAGCCAAAAATCTCTGATGAAAGACGATCCCAGATGAGTGACACCCACAGCCCTACAAACGATTATTGGCCTGAGAGGAAAGCACGCTAATATTAAAGTTATCAGGGGTCCTGAAACTGCCCTTTTTGAGACAAATTAATTAAACTAATTGACTCATTTCAAGACATTTATTTTGTACAAGTCTCCTGTATTAACAATTCAGTTGAATTCAGGGATACTTTATTAATCTCCAAAGGGAAATTAGATGTTTTGACATTCGTAAACGGCCAGCGGCATGAAAGGAGATGAAAAAGAAGAATGAAATGGAAGAAGAAAGAGGAGAAGAAACAAGTACGGATGCTACCAAGCATCAGCCATCTTACTTCCGGGCTGCGGCTCATGTGAAACTAAGACTTGCTGCAGTTCCTCGACTGGTCGCCAGCGGCGGGATGACTCCCGTTTTAAAATGTTTGACTTTAGAGCAGAAATAAAACATATTAAGAGCCTGGTTCAAAAACCATTTTGGTCTCGATCACCCATGAACATACCTGTCAAGTCTCCTCTTTTGGCCGGGAAACTACCGTATTTTACCCGTCTTTCCCGTATTAGTATTTTCCCGTAAATTTCCCGTTTTATAATCTAATCTGTAGCCTGGGTGGCAGTTTTTGGACAAACTTGAACAAACTTGGAACAACAAATCAGATGAATGGATGTACATGTAGGTAACCAGAGAGGAGACATTTCTGCTAAAAAAGCAAAGACTTCATGTAAATATATCTGAAAATGGGATACTGAAGTTACTTTCCTAAAGAGCAGGATGGGGCTCAGTTACATGTACGCCTTCTGAAAGATGAGTAGCTGTGATTTTAGTGTCTGAAGGGGGAAGAACGATGTCCGTCAGCAACACCAGTGCTGTGTAATCAGTTAGTGAATGCCAGAGAGCCACATAAGTGAAAATGACACGTAAAAATAAAATGTAAATGTTTCACTTGAATCCAAATATTTAAAATAAATAAATGTGCTTTAATTCACTTTTGTGTTTTCATTTCGGCTCTATTATAGGAATTACACACATAGGAAGTACACAGTATTTCAGATTCTGAGCACATAATTGTAGCTTTTAAGTGTTTGACAGGTAGTTATTTTAAAATTTCTTGTAAATCTGTCTTAAAATGTAAGATACTGGACCTTGGTTGGGCTGGTGGGACAGCAGCAGAAAATGTACCTTATTTTTAAATCCAAAACTTGACAGATATGCCCATGACAATTCTGACAGGGGTGATTTTTTTTTTGGAGGGGGGGTGGGGGTGTACCACATCAGGAGAATTTAAATAAAGCATTATATTTATTTCTAGTATGATTGATTGAAAGTCAGCCCCGCCAATGGCTAGCCGTTATCACTTCCTCATCCTTGATCCTGGTGCCACCGCACTCGGCGAAACAACCGCCCATTCGTTTGAACTGAGCGTCAGATAAAAGTGACTGCCGTTGCTGATTTTTTAAATGGTATTTCCTGCCGTAAAAGGTCTAAAGCTGAATGTCTGATGGCACCTCTGCAGGTATCTGAGTGGGGTTTGGGGGGAAGGACCTTTGGGCCAAAGCTAAATTTGATTGACAGCTTCTCAAGCAACATCAGAACCAATCTCTTCAGAAACCAATGGGTCACATGACCTAATGCTCCGCCCATTTTTTCATACAGTCTATGGATGCTACTTGCGTTTTTGTTAGCTTTTTTAGCGTACACAGCAGCAATTGTTCAGAAATCAAAGAACATGATCCAGACGTTGCTGCCTGTTTTATCCTGATGACGGTGGTTTCATTCAGGGAGGTGTCTGATGGCATTTTTTAACTAGAAGACAATTAACTACAAGCCAAAATTAGAAGAAATTGAGAAACAATAAAAGTTGTGATTGTTGTATTCACTTGGACTAATGATTAAGGGTACCTGTGGTCGGGTTTGAGTTTAGATCAGTTTGTCATTCTTTAGTTTTGTTGTTGCTGTTTGGGGTTCCCAAAGTCTTGTCTTGTGCTTTGCCTCAAACCTTGTCTGCTTCCTGTTAACTAGACTTATTATTTTATTTTGAAAGTCTGGATCTGTGTGTCTAGTTGTACTTCCTTCCAATTTACCTCGAGCATCTGCACCTGTGTCTCGTTAGTCCTTTCAGTCTGCACCTGTGTCTCGTTAGTCCTTTCAGTATATCTGTGTTGTCCTTCCCTTCCTCCTGTTGCTTGTCTCTCTTGTTGTTGCTGTTAAGATTACTGTGTTTACGGCTGCTCTGGTTGCGTCCTTGTTTATGGTTTAGTTTTGCTTCTGTCTAGTTTATGCCTGGTCCTGTCAAGTTTAGGCTTTTTGTTTGTATCCTACTCAGCTATGGAGGATTTTTAGTGCCAAAATTAAATAAATAAATACATCATTAATTAATTAAAAGGGGAAAGAAATATATCATTCAATCATTAAATGTGTCATTAATTAATTAAAATTGGAATTAAATATGTCATTAATTAATTAAAATACAATTAATTTTAAAGGGATTGTGACATGAAAAACACATTTTTCTTGATTTTTTGTGTTTTGTTGGGTGTCTTGACATCAATTACACCCAAAAAACAACGAACTTTTAACATTCAGTGTATTGTGTGCTTTCTGGGATTTTCCGCATAACTATGCAAAAACGGCGCATGTGGTTTGCTGGCGGGTCGTTACGTATAAACCCGCTAAATCACCGCCCCCTCCATCCAGCTCACTGCCTCCTCTCCTCTCCAGCGCACCATAAAGGCTAATTTATGGTTCCGCGTTACACCGACGCAGAGCCTACGGCGTAGGGTTACGGCGCAAAAAAACACCGTCATAAAAAGCCAGGAATGGAGTACTAGAGTGAAGTTTTTCTTGTTAAAACCTTTTAGACACATTTGAGGGATGTTGGCCAAGACTTTTAATAGTGTTAAAAGCATTTTAAAAATGTTGTCACAATACCTTTAAGTAAAAAAAAAATAATTATTTCAGTATTTAATTAATGACACAATTAATTAATGATTTCGTGTTGCGTGTGAATCATGAAATGTCAAACTGTCAGTTAATTAAATACTGAAATAATTAAAAAAAAATGTTACTTAAAATTAATTGTATTTTAATTAATGACATTGAATTCCAATTTTAATTAATTAAGGACACATTTAATGAATTAATGATATATTTCATTCCCATTTTAATGAATTAATAATGTATTTATTTATTTAATTTTGGCACTAAAAATCCTCCATACTCCGCAGCGCTTCATGTTTTCATTAAAATTAACAACAAATGAACGGAAGACAATTCATGCTTTACCCCTCAACCTGGTTTCAGTTTATACATTTCAAGCCACAGTCCCAAAAAACATGTTTTACATCTATTGGTGACTTGAAATCGTTTTGACGAGTGTTTCTGATAATTAGTAGAAATGTGGCCCTGCAATGGACTTGCAACCTGTCAAATCAATTACCTTCAGGGATTAAAGTATTTTGAATTGAACTGAAGGTCTCAAAACAGTTCACTTTCAGTATGTGCTTACTCGTATAGAAGCAAGTTTACATAGTTCAATACAACCCAATAAACAGCTCTCAATCCAGATGCCAACTGTGCCTTGTTTGGGGTGTTTTCTGGTTTGGCATCTTTGTCCCCCTCATGGAGAGACTTTTTGGCCTTCCTGACTATGTTGGTCAGGAGGGTCATCTTGCTTAAAAGGAAATCACAACTGCCTCCCTCTCATATCCATCCATCCAAGGGATGTTTTATATTGTTTAAAACTGGAAAAGATTAGGCTGTCCCTGCGGGGATCCGCTGATAAATTTGCACAGTTATGGGGACCGTCCTAAGACTGGCTGGACAGATGGACCTTTCTTCTGTCCCAGGCGAATTTTCTTTTCTTGTTTGATGGTATTTCCTTTTTTCTACTATCTGTTGATCTGCCTTTAGTCAACCCTTTTTTTATTTTTTTCGGTTTTCATGTGCTACATTTTGAGCATTGTGAGTAGTTCACTGCTTTCTCAATAACATTACAGACGCTTAAGGTTGTTTGTGTCTTAGTTTTTTTAATGTGTGTTTTTGGTTTGTGTGTGTTTCTTTTTATAAGATTTTACACTGTCTTATATATTTTCTTCTTACATTGACAACAATGTGTGCAGTCAGAGGTTGTTCCACATTGGCAGCAAGTCGGATTCACTTCTCCCCTCAAATTGAAGCGTTGAGGAAGTTTACCAGTCAACATGGCTTTGAGAAAATCAAGGAGGGCTTTAGATGAACAAGATATACTTATGGGAAGAAAAAGCAAGAGTTCACAGTATTTGTTACAGCGGCAGAGTAAAGGTATGAAGACCTGGAAAATTACGATGAAGCCGAATCTGACTACAAAAGGTGCAGCGTCGACAATGAATCTCAAAGGGATGGATTTCACCAAAAACGTTATTTAAATGACACAGATTGACATTCCCCCATGTGTATTTGCATATTTGGTGACGGATTCTCAATGGTGGCAAGCCAATAACATTCGGGAACCACGATGGCCACTGTATGTATGATAAAACAGCAACTAAATAACCAAGCCGTGACATAAGCCCCCCCTTAAGGAACAGGTTCCAGATGTTCCAACAAACAAAGAAACCAAGAACGACGACTCCATACTGTTAGCAAGGATGCAAGTATAGCTTGTTAATGAAGCACTAAAAGCTTCACAATAATATACAATTAAAACATAAGAATAACAAAAAAAAAACATGGAGGCGTAACGTTGATCCCCTCAGTCCCGCTGGCATCATCAAATCAAAAGACAGGAGTTTGTGGGGTGCAGACCATTAAAAATAATAGCTGTAAATGTGTATAAAGGCAATGATTCAAAACAGACTAGTCACAACATCCTGTTTCTGAAAGAAAATAATTTGTTTTTACTTTGAAGTCACTTTATTGAACAACCTTTTTATGTTTGTTCACATGTTCCATGAAAAAGTGTTTTTTTATTATACATTTTGCAGGGTACGATCTACAGTTTGTATATTGTGGAAACATACTGAGGCCCTAAATGTGTTGAAGAAAGATGCCAAATTGACCATTTTTAAATTGAATTTAATGGGATATCTGAGATAAAACCAAAGTAGCTCAAATTGACCAAAAAGGCAAAGGTTCTTCAAGGATTAAGATGAGCTCTCAGAGGCAGAATAACACTTGAAATGGCAACAAAGTGGTAAAAAACTTTACTATACCCACTTTGTGTTGCAGGTCTGAAATGCAAAACCGGAGGTATTTTAACATATGAAATGAAGTTCACAAGAAACGCCTGAAGTATCTCGGGTTCATACTGTGAGCGAAAATCTAAAAATCAAAAAGGAAAGCCAAGACTTGCTGGGCTTTTTAACATTTGCATTTTCCATGGGAGTCTCAACATTTTAATGATTTGATTTGGAGCAAATATGTATTGATTTACATATATTTTCAACACAAGAAATTCACTAAAATAAACACCTAAATCAAAATGTAAGATGGTTTTCTTTCCACTTGTCTGAAAGAGGACAAATTATTGAACGGGAAAAAAAATGAAAAGCTAAAAACTTTGTTTTTGCATGTAGTTTACTACCATAAAACGGCTTTACGCATCAACACTGTTCTCTTAAAATGTCCTGGTGGGGGCTACAGACCAGGAAAAATCATCAGCTTTCACTATGTTCTTGTCATATTTGTCACATTATAAATAAAACATAGGCATTTCTGTCACATGCAGCACTAAAGTTGAGGAAATGCAAGCATCTAAAGTTAAGCCCTGTAACTTATCTTAACAGCAGGTATTTAATTTGTTCATTTTACATAAGTGAGGGTCAAAGCTGGCAGCTAATTTATGTAAGGGTGAAAAAAACTAGAGAGTCTAATCAGATCAGAGTATCTTTTAACACGGCTGACCCCAGCCGACCCCACTCTCGGTGGAGTAGACGCATCTCACCAAAGTAATGAAATGCAACAAGTTCTATCTCAGCAACGTTATTTAAAAAAAATTAAAAATTGTGGGTCAGTCGTTTTGTCACTTTATTTTACATTCAGTAAAACCCTAAGACACAGTAAATGGAGAATCTGGATATGGACAGTCCATTCAAGGCTGGGAGACCCACCACTCACTGCCTACGAAACTGGGAGTATACTAAATATTGAGGGGAAAAAAAATGAAAATCCAACACACCAAACTAACTAAATGTGCAACCACCATCCATATCACCAGTGAAATCCCAGCAGCCACACGCCGCGAATGTAGGGTTGCCAACCGTCCCTTGAAAAACGGAATTGTCCCGTATTTATAAACTAAAGTACGCGTCCCGTATTGAGCTGAAAAGGGACGCACTTTGTTCTGTATTACTGTGAGAGTCAAAAAATAGTCATAAAATGCCAATGGAAAATGGCATTGAGCTGTTGAGTTAATACGTTTTTTTTTTTTTTTTGTTTTACTACAACTGTAGTCTACAGTCATGGCCTTTGAGGCACAAATATGTTTACAAGTTTTCTACAGACTCTGTTTTTTGCACTTTTGTTATTGCACTAAAAATGTGCACTATTACAGCATGGATGTTCTGCTTTCTTTCTATTGTTTTATATATAAAATATATAATTATATATTATAAGCAAGACAGGTTTCTGTTCAAGAAAGATACTTATTTTATTCAGTTAATTTTGTTATTTTGTATTAAAGTGAATTGCTGGATAATAATGTGTTTTCTATGTGTTCATGGCATTCAAAAATATGCATTTAATTCAATTCAGGTTCGAGTCAAATAGTTAAAAAAAAAAAATCGTTTCACCCAAAAAATTCACCACGCCAGGAAGGGTGAAGGCAATCGGGTTGGCCGACCCTGCCGATGAGGTGTTCCTTATTTTTCAGGGAGTTGGCAACCCTACAGAATGGAGGGCCTCATCAGCAGCAATACTCTTGTTCACCTTCTCCATGCCCTCCCTGATCTCTGTCCACATACGTAGTTGTGGATGGTCACTCACGCTACCGAAAATGATCTTAGCCGGAATGGTGAGTGAGTAAATTGCACGATGAGGTGGTTGGATTGACACTTTTCCAACTCCTCAAAGATAACATTTTTCTGGATCTCTTTGACCTTTCCAGGCAGACAGTAGCACTTGATGGCGTTCATCATGATTGCCTTGTTAGATTTGGAGCTTGCGTCCGACATTTTTCCGCGAATACTTCCGGCTTTGTCACAGTCAACAGATTGTGATTGTCCTGCCAATTTATTAGTGGATTTTATTTATTGATACTCAGAGGTACCCGAAATAACAGGCCAGAAGCCCAAACCCAGGTTAGACAACGTGCACCCAGACACAGACACCAACATACACTCACTGACAGAAGCTTATAAGCCAGTTTTTCTCATTGTATGAAGCTTTTTTTTTTTTAACATGTATATAATACATTTCATTTGTTAGGCGCCTTTCATGGCACTCAAGGTCGCCGTACGACAATGAAAATACAAAACACAATTTAAACAATAGAGAACACAAAAGACTACGTTAGCGTACAGCTAGCACGTTAGCCACCAGCTAGCACATTAGCGTCTGAACTCCAAGCCTCCGACACCTGAAAAAAAAGGCTGACAGGAGCAGGACTCAAGTGCTACATCTTTATTTTTTCATAATATTAACAGAAATAGGTTTAAATATTGGCTAGCGTGAATTTGTTGGTATTTTTGTCGGATTGTTACATTTTCTCCGTCCTGCTGTGCTGCAAGACTCTTAATTCACTCACCCAGTCCCACAGCTGAAGGTGACGGCTAGCTGGACGCCACACAGGCGTGCAAACACACGATGGGCGACGTATATGAAGGGGAGCCCGTGCGCCGCCCTCCATGAGCCTCCTCCGGATCAGAAACAGGACTCTGCGGCGGTCCAGGATCTCCCGGGAAACTGGTCATTCACGCTGAAGGCCATCCCTCGTAGCTGCGGTCCGCGGCTCCTCACCTGCTCCTTCTGTTTGAAGTGTTGGCCGCGATCTGGTCTCTTTATCCTCCGAGGCGATGGACTCGATGGAACATGATGTTTTGAAACACATCCTCCGGGAGTTTAAGATGTGTTTCAATAAAGTTTTTTGTTAGGAATGAGATAGTTGTTGTCAGACCCAGATGTAGGAGAGCAGGAGGCAGGAGTTTCCCAAAAATATTATTTGATTGATTTATTAAATTTTAATGAAACAAACAAAAAGCGCTGCTGAGCAGGATACAAAAAAAACAGAGCTCAAACAAGAACCAAAAACCCGACTTGGAAAACACGGGAGGAAACAGTACGGACCAGCCGGGAGCAAGGGAAAGACAATATACACAAGGGTTAACGAGATACAGGTGCAGACGATCAGGACTGATGGGAAACAGGAAAGTCAAACAAGGCAAGGCAAGGCAAGGCAAATGTATATAGCACAATTCAACACAAGGTAATTCAAAGTGCTTTACATTGACATTAAAAGCGGCAAGACATAATTAGACAGTAAATAATTCGACATAATTAGACAGTAAATAACAAATATGATTGAATAAGAACTCAAACACAAAGACACGGGCTTCAAAGTAAAACAGGAACTACCATAACACTTTTTAATTGTATTTTCTGGGACTTCCTCCGCCTGATCTGGGATACACGAAAATACCAAGTTATCTTTTATACTCTGAGCCTGCAGGTCGATGACAGTCTCCTTTACGGATTAATTGTCTTTTTGGAGACGATTAAGTTCATCCGTAAGTGAATTCACCTGTTGTTGGCCTGTAACTGAAGATGGCTCAGGTGATTCCTCGTTCCAAGATCTTTTTGAGGTTTTCTATTAATTTAATGTTGGTTGTTTTAAATCAAGCGTTACTGAAGACAAGGAAATGTTTAGTTAGCCATGTTTGAATTTTGCCCTAGGTGCTACAGCATCACCTACACATTCTGCTGCAACTTTTAAAGAGTGCTTATTCATGGTTGTACTGGAAACTGTAACAGATTGAGTGTTGCGCTGTTTGAACTTTTCATCGAACACAGGGGAGTAAAAATAATCATAAATCTCTGCGGTAAACGCGGTGCATAAACCATCCATCCACCACCTCCAAGTGTACTGTACGTTAACGCAATGATCTTCACTGTTTTACACCAGAGCCACACGGGTGGGGGAAAAAAAAGCACAACCAGATCCACAAATGACGGTATATATAATGCAGTAATCCCGACTAATAAACAGGATTATCCTAATACTCGCACAATGAGGCACAAAGCGTTATATTTCGATTTGTTGCTTTTTTTTCCTTTGATCACAAATTGACATAATTAAATTCCTTGTGCATAACGCTAAAAATGATAAATGCATTGCATATTCTTATATTCATTAACTTGAGCTCTATGGGCTGCATTATGCGCTCCATAGTTTGTTTGTCCATTCAGTCGCCGTTTAAAATTCTGTCTGAATGATCACATTTCCTCCCTCTTCCTGAGCTGGTCGAGTGTTCAGAAAACAGAATTTCAGGATTCAAGACTGTCAGAATTCTATTTAAAGAAAATCTGATCGAGTGTTCAAAAATTGTAATGAGGAACTGATTTGATCAAAATTCATCAGAAGCGTTTAACAGTTTGATATCAAGCATCCAATCATCAAACGAAATTCGAAAGCAAAAAAAGACTCCGACCGCATGGCTAACGTAAACTATAGCCCCTTTCACACAGAGATTCCGCAATATTGGTGTAAAGAAGTCCTGCCAATACGCCGCCTTTGTTGGTTCACACAGAACCATACAACGCCGGCATAACGCCGCTCCCGTCTGTAAATTCACACAGCATGCCGGCGTTCCGCAATCAGAGGCGTGACGACAGCGTCAGCGCTGGCCCCGGCTGGCCCCGGCATGCCGGCTGTGTCATTCACACAGACCCCGTTTCGTCTCTGTGACGGCTCTGTGACTACCTCCGCTGCCGGCTTATTGGTGGGGCCACTTGGCCCCCCCATTCCGCCTCCGTGACTTTCACACAGAACAGCGAGGCGGCTTAAAGGCGCAACGTTCCCGCATCGAACTGGCTGTGTGAAAGGGGCTATTTATACTATAAGTGGAGAGGGCGTGGTTTAGACTTTGCGGCTTTCATGGTTGGCTGGTTCTGGAGGCTCGTCTCCTCGTCCAATCCGGTGCTGCCATATCCGGTGAGGGAAACTACAACCCCCAGACTTCTGTCTTGGTTTCTCTTTTTCCTCTGTTCCGAACACGTGGTCCACCAAGCCAACTAGAAAAAAACCTATTGACTACATGTATGATACGAAATGAAGACGGAAGATACACTAAATGCATTTGAAAGATGGTGACTAATTATTTCAGATATGAATATTGTATTTGACATGAAATGTGAAACTCTACTGATCAATAAGAAACTGGCAAAAGATGGCATGGAAAGTAAAATTTTTCCACCCTAACAAGACAAGTTTATTTGTCACATGAAACGTAACCCTGAAACACTTTTTCCTAAGAATGTCTGCATACCGTAGATGACCATTTAGTAGCCCGGGCGTTTAATATGCTAAATCCACTTGGACCCCAGGCGTTTATAAGAACCAGGCGGGTATTTGCACCAGGCTACAATTTATTTTTGCAATGAGCAGCACCAGACCATTACTTACAAAGAACATATGAGATCACCATAGTACCACTGGAACTAAAATTGTACACACTGTACACAACACAACACCTCACGAAGAGCTCCCGATCACAAATCGTGCGCTCGCAAGAAAATCAAGCGTGTTTGAAATCCTGGTCGCTCCTCGTGAAGGAATCACAGTTGAAGCAGCTGCGACCCGATTTGACTCGTCCTTTCACAGAGAGCATGCACAATCTCTGATGTTACGTGAAAAACTATTATTTGTAGTTTAAGTTTTGCAAATTCACATTACAAATCATGTTTTAATAGCAAAAAAAAAGAGCGCATTTCCACGTACGGTGCGGGTCGCCGCGTACCCTGCGCCGTAGGCTCTGCGTTGGTGTAACGCGGAACCATAAATCAGCCTTCAGTGTGTGCGCTGTCTGCTCTTCAGAAAACCTCTTTTTTCTCTTCTCATTTTGCTGGGACGCCGGGTTCCTCCGCCGAGACACAACTTTTGCGGTACGCGTTCTTTGTTGTGTCTAAAAATGATTTGCAGTGCACACACCCAATCAGAAACGGTACAGATATTTTGGGATTTTAATATATAAAAAAATAAAATTTATAAAATAATAAAGAATCCCCATAACCTTTGATCGGGTGGGCACACACGGAGCTGATCAGAGCAGTATGAACGATACTGTACACAATACAATGCAAATACAGTGTTATTACCAGGTTATTACCGGTAGTCGCCCGGGCGTTTAATTGAACCGGCGTTTATTATGCCAAATGGGCTCAGACCCCGGCGGCTATTAGAGCACAGGCGCGTATTTGCGCGCGGCAACTATTTGGTCATGTACGGTATTTCAACAATCGCTTCAAAAATTACTCTTTAAAAGTAAAACTTGCATGCAAAGTACTTTAAAATTAATTTAAAAAGCAAGAAATATGCTTAAAGGAGCATGAGGCTCCTTTTAAGAAATGAGACTATCTAGCGCCACCCTTCACCACGACGGCCGTCGGGGGTACTGCAGCCAACAGTGAAGCCGGCACGGGAGAACGGGGAGAACGCGCATGCAGCGTCATGTGACGTCACATCTGCAGGACAGCGCGGGAAATTCCGGCCCGGAATTGCAGCACATTTTGCAGCACACAGCCTGTTCAAGGCAACGGAGAGATACACTAGAGGACTCATTCGTTTTGGTTTGGAACGCTTCATCTGACATTATTACTAGAAAACTTAAAACGTATAAAACATTTTTCATAAATCCTGCCTCCATCCTGCTTCATGCTCCTTTAAGACAGAAAATATAAATACTCAAGAAATATATGCTTAAAATATACTTCAGAGTGTAAATCATGTGGGTAAATAAATAATTGAATTGACAACAAGCAACAGAAAGTTAAAGTGACAGAGTGACATGTGAAAACGACCTGATGCAGGTCCGGCAATCACCGGTGACACTGGGAATTATACGTAAACCAAAATGAGGAAGGTAAAAAGGTCCAGGTCTGCTACAGATGGGGACCTGCCTGGTTGAGGAGCCTGGTACTCTAGAGGTTAAAGCTCCTCCTCAGATAAGAGACTATGGACGGTCTGTGATTATTCTTTCGTTTTTTTAGATCTTTATTCTCTTTTAAGACATGAAAAAATGCTTTACCCTGCTCTATCGTCAGTTAAACCACTCTCGTCAGTTAAACCACAGTTGTGTTATCATTTCATTAAACTGACCACAGTTTCATTGTTTTGAATATGTACAGGATATTTATTTTTTTTAATTTTTTTATTTTTTTTTATTATCCCCAATTTTTTACCCATTTCATCACCCAGTGTTCATACCTAGACAGTCCTGGGCATGTACAGGATATTTTAATAAAATAGTTTTTATGTCCTGGTAGCTGTTTGATCAGTATTTATTCTTCTTGTTAGGATTTTATGAAATTGTTAAAAGTATGAGGGTTTTTTTCTATAAGAATGTACTCTGATGGTTGCTCTCAGTGCAGAACCACCTCCTGTTTTTATGACCAGACTGATTAGCTGAGTTCTTCTTTAGGTGAGGACGGTGAAGAGGAACGGATGTTTAAGATTGATGGGTCCCCTCCTGTTTTTCTCTGGGTTTTGGTCGTTGTAGATCTTTGCTGGGTTGGCATGTCGGATTAGAGATAGACAACAGAAAATATATGGCTGAAAGTGTGACATGTTTAAATTTCTTTCACTGCAGTTGGCCTCCCAGATAAGGTTCAACAGATAAGGTTCCTGGGCTCCTATAACGTACAAAACACCTCCCTTTTTCAGTGTAAATACGACTGGATCTATGTGTTTTGAGAAAAGTGTACCTCCAGCTGGAAAACATTGTGCATGATATAATAAAAGCTTGTATTAACATTTGATTCTGTTCCCTGGTTTTCTTATGGTGCACCAGACAAACGAACACAAGGATCTTTCAGAAGGTCCTGAAATGATAACCCGAGTTACCCTCCTCCTTCAGCCTTTTGCAGCTTTGGTCCTAAAATTTGTAAAAAACAGTTTCAAATATTCTGCTTACAATGTGCAATTAAACAAGACTGACTTCTTTCTTAGTTTCTGGATTTCCAAGTCCAGCGCCTAAAGTGTTTCTTTTTACTTTCATATCCAGGTCCAACTCCCGCAGTTTTCTTTTGAGATGTTACCTGTATGTCTGCCAACTCAATGTGCTGTTTTAAGTGGGTGCCGTAGAGATTCTGACAGTTTGTGAATCCTGTTAGTCATTTAAATGAGCAGAGCATGAATTGTGCATGGTATCAAGTCCTGCTGCTTCCCCTGAGTATCTGTCCCCCCGATGCCGAGAGCCTAGGTTACGATCACTGATATCTGCCATTACTCTCTTACTTTACGTTGCTGCTGAAATAAATACCTGTGTATAAAAGCATCTGCCAAAAGAGTAAATGTTGAGGTAACACTGTGTTCCCAGAGTGGCTCTCAGGCAGTCCACCGTCTGGGTCCTCTTATAAATATTTGCTACAAGCATCACATCGGTGAATCCTTTTATTTTAATCTTTATGGATTAAATTAAATTATTTCCCCAAAGAGTGACATGATACCTGCAGCTTTCTTGACTCCTCATCTTCTGCAGCAGGAGGTCCTTCAGCGTCCCACGTTGGATTGTTTTAATTGAATTTATTTCAGTTATTCCACCAGTTATTCCTGCGCCAGACACATGAGCCTTTTTATTTTTTAACAGCTAAAATAAATAAGTCAGAACAAGTCATTCGTACATTGTAGTCAACATTTTTTCCAGATAATTACTAGTACAAAAAATGTTCTTGTATTTAATCTGGACCTGTTACCAAGTCCTATTTGGTCCAGTTATGTTCTTATTGTATAAATATTAATAAGATGTGTAACATGAAGGAATCTGCCGTCAGATTCACACGTTACATTACAGTCTTATTTATCGGTTTAAAGTTAAATCTGAGCAAACGTCAGGTAAATCCTTGACTGATTTGATTATAACATTTTCCGTTAAGAGTAGCGGTTAGAAAATGTGTATTTTAGGATATTTACGCATTTAGTCCATCTGCTATTGTTTCCATGGGCTTTTATAACAGCGGTAGTGTTTCCTGTCTTTAGTGTGATGTTCTTCATAAGCCTCCATCAAAAGAGGCCTTTGGTGAGAAGTACGACGCATGTAGTTTATCCGTTGTAGAATCAGTGAGTCTGTGATGGATCTCCTGGTCTTTTGCAGACATCTGTAACTACCTGGACTACTTACACCCGGCTTGACAGAGCCGCACCTCCTGAGCCCGGTTTGACCTTTGTGAAACTGGTGATGGACTGACGGCACCGTGTCAAGCCTGGATTTATCTCGTGTCCCGGATTTCTGAATCCTACTTTTGTGAAACAGTGCTCTTATCAAAAGCCTAATTATTCACGTGAATGAACGCAGGAAGGCGCAGGAAGCTTGAACAAATGTGATCTGTTGGCACGTGGATGAAACATCTGCAGCACGTAAATGCTGTGACCCAGACCTTTGAGGAGATTTCTGGTTTTTACTTTTATTTATTTTTTTATTATTTATTTTATTAATTGATTACAATAAAAGAACAATTTAACAAACACAAACATTGATTGATTGATTGATTGAATTGTTTATTTCGAACACATAAGGAAAAAAATATAAAATCTTAAAACAAATTCAAAACATACAGAAAAAAGCAACAACAAAAACTTAATACAAACAGGGGAAAAAAACAGTGTCCGAAAAGGAGCAGGTAGAAGTAAAACTTATTTAACCCTGCCCCTTTGTTAACTCTATCATAAATTAAACATAGATATTAATAATAAATAGCTGCTAATTTACCTATTAGGTTACCGATTTTCCCATTGGTTGTGCCTTTGCACATAACCAGCTAATAAACACTATTTCCTTAGAAAAACATTCCTAAATTCTGAATGAAATGGAGCAGAAAGAAGAATAATCTTATTTAATCTGCCCCTTCACCCCAAGAAATTATTTTTACAAAGAACGAAAATTCCACCTGCAAAGAAAAAAAAAACTGGGTAAAAGAAGTTTTTCGTAACCGACAGAAACCAGCTAGAACCAATCGCATGGCAGGAGCAGGAACTGGCACCCTTACAGTGCAGCAACAAACACAAGTGACGCATGCAATGAAACCAATTGATAACCGGGTAATTAGACCAGTTAATTAACTGGCCTTTGCTTTGCTTCTCAGCAGAACGGTGTAACAGTTCACTCTCCTTGTTTACCACTAGACCAGTCAAAGTGTGTTATTACTGTGGCATGTACTTTACTCATGTGATCATGCACGTGGAGCCTGGTGTTTGAAGTCCTGCATGCTCTGGCGGTCGCGCTTCTACGCCGTTCGTGGTTTACGCCACCAGTTTAGGTGGAGTTGTGGAGTTGGAATTTAAAGCAATCCCTGCACCGTCAGGTGAGATGAGACATAAATAACTTCTCTGGACTGTTATACTTGCTCTGTACCTGCTTGCAGGATTACTTTTCACAACCTGTCTCTCCTGTGATACTATAACATTAATTTAATATTTAAATCATGCATTCGCTCTTATCCTGAGGTCAATTAATTAGTTTGTTAGTTGCAAGATGTTCCTTCAGGTGTTTATTCTAAGTGCATTTTGTTTTGTTTTTCCTTTTAGTTGGAAAATGTGATCTTTCTTTATTTTATCGTTAATAAAATACAGGCTTATAAGGAATAGAAGTCAATGCATTCTGTTTTGATTTACATTTTTCACAGAGTGCCAACTGTTTGTCTACTTGACATGCAGAAAAGCCCGGATTTTAATTATCAACGTATGTACGGGTGCATCCTGTTTTTTAACGTGCAACGTACCTCAAAATGCATAAAAACAGAGATATTGTCCACTGTTGTTGACAATCCCATCACATGGTATAGATGTGTGTAGCGTTAAAGATGGCAGAGCATTATTTATTGCCTGAACTGAGTCAAAGAAGGCAAAAACAGGCCGGGCTCTGAACTGAGCAGATCTTCATCTGAAGGTTCACCACCATCGTTGCACATACGTGATGGTTCGCTCTGCTGCTGCAGAGAAACTTCAGCAGTGAATTTGACAGTTTGTGGTTTCTGTTGTAATCACTGATGTTTTGTTGCACCTGCAAGAAATGAAATAATGCCGTCTCTGCAGTGACCTTTGCATCTGCTTTTGATTCGGCTCCAGTGACAGTGGAGCGTGATGTGCGTGTTTGAGCGTCAAAGCAGAATTTCAGCCACCTGCTCGTCACCGGCCATTATTTCTCACAGTTCATCATCACTTTTGTTTCCTGTGTGCTTCAGTTAAAGGTGCTTCCTCCTGTTCCACAGCATTCGCAGCAAATGAATCATTCAAGGTGTAAAATAAAACCAAACCAACATCTGACGCGTCTCCTTTCAGCTCATTAAGTCCTGTACAGAGACAGTCTGGTCATGCACTGAGATTTCAGGTTTTTTTTTTTAAATATCAGTTTATATATAAAGTAATGAATTAAAGTGGCAGGTCTAATGTCTGTTATCTTGTCATCCATGCTGCCCTGAGATGTATTTGACAGGCTCTCTGACTCTCCCAGGTTTTATGGCATTTCAAGCCTCTCGTTGAAATGATTTATGCGGTTGGCACAGATGTTGCTCAGATCCTGATTTTTCATTCAATTACTGAATCTATCGTGCTGTTTTAATTATGGCTATGAAAAGTCCCATATCTCTCTTCTTCAGCAGTACTCCTCAGCCCACATTACGGCCCTGAGATAATGTGGCCGTCCGTGAAGGAACTCCTCCTTCACTCTTTTCCCTCTGCATGTTGTGAGGGAGGCAGGTTCTAGTTGCTGCATATCAAACAGGCCGCTAAGTAGTTTCATAGTGAGACACAGACTGAAAGTCAAAGGTATAACTTTGTGTTTTTATGTTGTCCTCTAAGCTCCGATACTGCAGGAAAAAATGTATTCAGGTAATTTAGGCTCATTTAAAGTACTGAGGAGGATGACCACTCGGACCTACGGTGCCTTTGGACAAATAAAATGTTATTCTGCAGGGTTTTTTTAAGTTGAACATTGTCCTGTGGACATGATGAAAAGTGAAAGTAAGAATTCCCTTTAGAGATACAGTACAACAGCTCCCTTTTTAGCCATGATTGTATACCGCTGTTCATAGCAGCCCATTTAATGGGTGTAGTAAGTCAGTTTTACTCTCCACACTGTAAACCATCCACCATGTTCATGAACCCTGGGAAGGAAGAAGGGATGGAGGGAGAGTAGGTGAAAGATGGATTCCTCTTTTTCTCGCAGCAGAGAAAAACCACAGAGGTCTAACCCTGGATTTACACCCTCCGGTTGCCATTCATTTTCTATGAAAGCGCACTGCGAGAGGCATCAGAGGCATCGGAGGCGTCCAGAGCGTCAATTTGAAGTTGAAAAATCTCAACTTTATGCCAATGAGCAGCGGTGACGCCGAGACAGCGTCCAATCACAGACCGGGATTCCCGAAGCAAGAAGCCTCAATGCAGATTGTACTTTCATGTACACAAACGTACACTCATTCACATGCACACATGAGCAGAGCTGTGCACTAACAAACTTATTTTATCAGGAATTAATATATTTCATCCAGCAAACTGACATTTTTGCTGATTTGACTGCCGTTTTTACCTGAACTGCTCATGTGAAACTGAGCTAATGGTTGAGGAGCTGGATGGTCCCAACGATTTTATTTGCTACATCGATCCAACGCAAAATAATTAAAAACCGTGTTTATTAATCACAAAACACGGTTTAAACAAATCCGCTACGACCCGGTGTGTCAGTGTTCACCGCAGACAGACTGCAGCTTCACCGGGACCAACGGCTCCTCGATGGTTGCTGTTGATCCGCGGACCAAACTTGTTAAGGAGCATCAAACTCACTCTTATCTATGCAGAAATAACGCTAAAATATAAAGAAGGCTTCCCAAAGTGTGATCCATGGTGAAATAGGAAACTGAACATGTGTACGCTTTATATAGATATGTGTAGACCATATACACTTTGTTCCCTCCAGTTCTGCAGCGCAGCTTTAGCCCCGCCCACTGCAGCCATCGACAGACTATAGTGTGAATCTACCAAGCAGCACGAAGCAGGCGTCAGGCGATTTTTGATGCTTTCAGTATGAATCCACCATTAGGGTTGCACCATTAGATCAATGGCGTCGGGCCCCCGCCCTGACTGGTTACCTGCAGTCAGCCGCTGCTCACACGAGCGCCTCTTCTCTTCCAGTGAATATTGCATCTCACGTATTCGGTTTGTGTATTTTCGAGCGTGACATGCCGAACGAATGTAGGTTACATGGATTCATGTATGCATTATAAACGGCAAATATATTCTGGGCTTTATACAACACTTATAACCTCCAACTTGCATAATTTGCTTCGTTTCAATCACTTCTGCAGCATTTAAAGGGGACGTATTATCAGGGCTGCACATAATTATTTTGGTCTGGTGCTCAGAGGAGCCCCTGGATATGTGACTTGGGGCTCCAAAAATGCGGTGACACGTCTCGCCGGATCGATAAAAGAGGGATGCAGGAATAAGTTATAGGCAAAACGATATTTATTCACTTATAAAGATGAATTAACAAATTTTGGTGCGTGTTAGTCTGTAGAGTCAGTATAAAAGTTACAGTTTTTATCGGCCAGATTGGGATGCTCACGGCATATTTTGCAACTAGGGTTGCCACCTTTCAGAAATAGAAATAAAGGACGCCCCAATTTCAGCAGCGCAGGAGCCAAAAAAAAAGCCCCAAAACTTCTAAACTGCATAAAAATGTGTTTATGAAAAAACGTGTTCTTTAATAGCATTGAACTTGCATGACTGTACAGACAGCCAACCATATAGCAGCTGAAATAGCTGCCTATGTTCTGTATGTCCACATCAGCCAAGGTGTAGAATTAATTCAACTAGAATATGGTGTAAAAGTTAATCTATTTCAATAATTCAACTGAAAAGGTGAAACTAATATATTACCTAGTCTTATTACATGCAAAGCAAGATATGTTGAACCTTTATTTGTTATAATTTTGATGATGGAATTGTTTATTGATTTCATAAAATATTCTCTAATCTATTTTTTATTTGGGGTTTTCATAAACTTTAAGCCATAATCAGAGAGCAGCGTCTTGCTGGTGCAGGAAACTGCCGCACGCAGTGACGGACACTGGCTGATTTATGGTTCCGCGTTGCACCAACGCAGAGCTTACGGGGTAGGATACGCAGGAACGTGAACGTACGGTACGCGTCGCCGCGTAACATCATGCAGCCACTTCTCGGCGAACACACGTTTTCTGTTAGATTCGGGTAGTGGTTCAGTTTGGCGTCTCTTTGTAGTTGGTGGTGGTGGAACGCCAAAATAATTACTTAATGGCGCTTGCTTCTTGGACATTTTGACGAGACGTGTCGGGGTTTGTTCAGTAAAGCTGCTTGTTATCCTTCCATCTCTTCCTGCCCAACCCACCGCCGCAACGAGCATGGAGGGGGACGCGCTGTGATTAGGCAGTACCAACTTTGAGTGGCAGTTCTGGGGAAAAGCTCTCGCAATAGATTTTTTAATATTAGTATTCTGGTCTGGCCACAACCAATAATATGAGCCCCAGCTGTTGGTACGCAAAAACGCTTTGCAGCACAAGATTGACAGCGCACTGTGGATTTTGACGGCGCATGCGCTCTGGCGGCCCACTTATGTGCAGCCCTGCCTATTATGGCCTCTAATACCTATTTTGAACAGGCCTTGAATGTTTTAAAAACAAGCTTTTGATTGTTTTTGCTAAATAAATTCAGCCTCTGAGCCATGTCTTTATCATCCCAGTCTCTAACCTCATTATCTATGGCGGGATTCTGAGTGGGCGGGCAGCTATGATAATGAGGCCCTGTGCTGATTGGCTGCCTGAATGACACGCTACACCGCTACAAAGAAATGGCGGAAGCTCCGGCCGGCGGAGTTAGTTGTGGGCGTGGTTTCACACATCGCTCCTCTCGTGAAGTCACGACAGGAGCAGAATCTGTTAAATTTCTGGCTCGTAGAAGTCACATGACACTGGATCCGGGCGGCTGTACAGACATTGCAGAATTTGGTTGCTTTCCTCCTTCTCTGAGTTGGCAGGCTGAGGGGAGACCACTTTATATATGTTAAAGCAAGAAAAAACGTGTTTTTCATAATAGGTCCCCTTTAAGCTTGAGTAAAAAGTTTAGCCACAAAAATCCCAGAGGACGTCTGGAGCTCGTGACTGCTGATCACGACTGTGATCAATATCCTGATGCCAGAAACATGTCCAGTCCTGGCAACAGTGTGGAGTCTATGGAGCTAGAACAGTCTCATAATTCACAAATGCACAGGACAAGTTTTACAAATGCACGGACCGATTTGCAAATACACACACCGTTTCACACGTGCACAGGACAAGTTTTACAAATGCACAGACCGATTTGCAAATACACACACAGTTTCACACGTGCACAGAACAATTCACACGTGCGTAGGACAAGATACACAAATGTATTTTTGATGCACACACAAATATAACCTGATTTACACATGTTTTTTTGTCTGTGAGCTGCGCTGGATTTGTGTGTGAGTTTTGAGACTCTCCTGACGTGACAAGATCCACACGTAGGTTTTTTTTAACACGGAAGGATCTGCAACCAATCAGATTAAAGGGGCGGATACACCTGCTGTTTGAGCTGCGTTAGCGCTGGTTTGTCGGGCTGATCAACCAGAGCCGTCAGGAGACTGCACTCCAAGTCCTGCCGATGCAGCAGCTGATGAGAAACAGCGGAGATATATATATATTTGAACTACAGGTGTCTTTCAGGAGAACAAGCCTGTTGACGGGGGTGAATATTGCTGCAGTCTCGTTCTGGCTCTGGCCGTGGGTGGCGCTGGTCCCGGTCAGACCAGCTGACCAGGGACCAGACACGGAGGTAAGAAACAAGCAGCTGTTATCCTCACATTTATGATGTGACATCGCCACCACACAGAGACAAACGTGTGTCAAAACAGCGGTGGCAGATCAACACATTCCCGGTGCAGATAGAGTCATGCATGGGAAGATGCAGCCGTGATGATGCTGGTCGGGGTTTAGTCCACCGATCATCAAACATCTGAGCTGATACAGAGGTTCTTCGGTTATCAGTCGACTGATACCGACGTTACTCCGGATATTTGGGTAAATTAATCTCCTGACATGCGCGTGCTGCTCCACCTGGCCGCTGCTCGTCCCCGCCAGGCAGCGCAGCAGCTCTCTGTTGTCTGTCTGGTTCTGAGATGAATCAGCGGGACAGTAATACTTCGTGAAACCAAACGGAGCAAATATATAAAAATCTCCGCTGTTTTTCATCATCAGTTGCTGCATCGGCAGGACTTGGAGTGCAGTCTCCTGACGGCTCTGGTTGATCAGCCCGACAAACCAGCGCTAACGCAGCTCAAACAGCAGGTGTATCCGCCCCTTTAATCTGATTGGTTGCAGATCCTTCCGTGTTAAAAAAAACCTACGTGTGGATCTTGTCACGTCAGGAGAGTCTCAAAACTCACACACAAATCCAGCGCAGCTCACAGACAAAAAAACATGTGTAAATCAGGTTATATTTGTGTGTGCATCAAAAATACATTTGTGTATCTTGTCCTACGCACGTGTGAATTGTTCTGTGCACGTGTGAAACTGTGTGTGTATTTGCAAATCGGTCTGTGCATTTGTAAAACTTGTCCTGTGCACGTGTGAAACGGTGTGTGTATTTGCAAATCGGTCCGTGCATTTGTAAAACTTGTCCTGTGCATTTGTGAATTATGAGACTGTTCTAGCTCCATAGGAGTCTGACCCGCATGGTCCAACCAGCACGTCAACGTACGGAGGAGGACGTAACGCCACAGCGGCGACGGACGATGCTGGTTCAACGTGCCTTATTTAAGGGCAGGGATCAGGAAGGTCACGATATGTGCTAGACAAGGAAGCAGCATTGACACTGAGCATGACACGTTCAGCCTGTCAACCCTTCGCTGGCTGCAGTGACGGCCTGACGAAGCTTCTCCAGGGAGGAAACTCGGACTCTGCCATGACTTCAGTCAATGACGGTTAAGGATTTGCTAAGGAAGTCACTGATGACATCACTTTGTCCAAATACTTTTGAGGGCTGCTTGAAAATGGCTAATTCCTAAATAGTAGGGCTGTCAAACGATCATTTTTTTTTAATCGCGATTAATCGCACATTTATTCACATTTTTTGCTGTTCTAAATTACCTTAAGGTATTTTTTAAATGTTTTTAATACTGTTAACAACATGAGAAAGGGCAAATATGCTTGCTTTATGTCAATGTTTACTCATCTTTCCACAAAAAAAGCTTTTGACCTGAATGTAACATTCCTTCATAAATACAAACACAATATAGTCCCCAACTTTACACTTGTAAAGACTAACTTAAGATTCCTTGTTTTTTTAAGCAGCTCAATGTAAAACAATGAACCATATGCATCACAAACATTGTACAAGAAGTGCATTGGTCAGTTACATTTTCCATGTAATTATGTCTAACCTCATATGGAGGAAAATAAAAGGCTAAAATAATATCCCCTTCTTGTGCGATCAAAACAGGGTGATACAAAAAATAAATTACAAACAAATAAAGTACACATGTAACAGCAGGGAGTGTAAGTGCAGTTAGGCTATAATTAGCTAATACTTCAGATTCTTTGGAACAGATCTCTCTTTGCTCATCTAATGTGTTCAGGTCAGGAACCAGCCTCCTTCCCTCACATTTCTTCCTGAAAAAATGAACATGAAAACACCATAAAAGCAAAAATGGCAAATTAAAACAACACAACATACAGTGCATGAGCTGTTTCATTCCATCTGTTTCTCTGCTTTTCCTATTACTTCTTTTTCTTCGCACTGAGCCAGTTGCTCAAACAGACAAGCCTGTTAACGTTGTCTGATGACAGGGCAGCTCGCTTCTTCTGAACAATATGTCCAGACAGCGAGAATAGCCGCTCACACGGTACGGATGTGGCGGGCGTTGCCGAGTATTTGCGTGCGAGGCTGGCCATCTCGCTGTGTGAACTAAATACTTATGATTTTTGAAAAAAAGTTATGGATAAGCCCTGAATCCAGGCATTGTGACGTAGAATTGTCAAATTCGTTTGATTCACCACACAAATCGGCACAGATTACTTTGTAATACTGTATTTGACCCGGTCTTTGTACGTTTTGACCGTATAGAAATGTAATTCTTGTGCTTTTTATTATTTTACCTCTTCTCTTATCATTTTATTTCATCTTATTTGTTATTTACTGTTTAATTGTGTTTTGCCCCTTTTAATGTTGTTGTAAACACTTTGAATTACCTTGTGTTGAATTGTGCTATACAAATAAACTTGCCTTGCCTAGCCTAAATAGTGAATTGAATATTTTTGTAAAAAGTCTGCATTTTTTAAGGTTTATTTGATATCCATCGTTGTTGTCCAAGAACCTGGACTTTACTGTATGCGAATGCTTTTTTACTATTAGGATTTATTTTCAATCACTCATTTAGTTTCATTTAAGAATGCCACTTCGTCCAAACGGGGACTAACTTGTTTAAAGTTCACTCACGTCCTTCCAAAGTTTATAAGTCGTCGCCTCTTTGAAATGTTAAGTCACATTTTCCGCATGAACGTTACTCTCGACAGCCAAATGGCAGCCTGCGCGGTGTAACGAGATGACACGTCTTAAGTTGATAAGCTAGATAACAAGATGCACATCCTGGGTTCTCAGAAGTGCTCCCCAGCAGCCGCCGCCGCGCCGCTCACATCTGAAGGTTTCTCCTCGGTCCTTGGAGTACCGGCTCGGCCGCCCTCTCTACCTGAGCTTTTGTTTGTCCCTCTTACGTAGAGGAGTTCTTCTCCATGCTTCCAGCAGTCCTCATGCATTTTTATCGCCATCTGGAGAGAGCCAACAGGTTGTAATGGGGTGGCGGTGGGGGGGGGGGGTTGGCGGTTCAAAGTGGAGGCTCACTCAAAGTCAACTTATGTGACTGACCATGACTTGCCCGTCGGCATGAAGAGATGTGTCTATACTATATAATAATAACTATACATATAATATAATAATAAGTAGAAAACAATATAGTCATCCTTAAAATCCATTATTCCCTGAAATTTCTTGAATTAGTGGACCACAGAATTCTGCATATTATGTGGAAAGCTAATCATAAGAAAATTTTGCCAATAAATATACAGAAAAAATTTGAAAAAAGAGAAATTAAGTATAACTTAAAAGGAACAGAAATCTTAAAAAAAAAAAAAAAAAATCAGGACGAAATTAATGGAACGTTGTGTTTCTGTAAAAGGTATCAGTTTGATGAAGAAATATCTTAATTTTTAGCACCATTGTCATATTTTTTTTCTTTGAATCAAAAAAGAATACGATTATCTGTTTGACGACAGCTATTCTGTGTTATTTTATAACTTTGTTGTAGTTTTGTTTTTGTTTTGTATTTTAAATTGCATTTTTTTTATTATTACATTAATTAAAATTTGATTTCTTAGGAAAAAGGGACGGATAAAATAAGCTTAGTCTTCTTTCTGTTCCCTTTCATTCAAGGAAAGAGATTTGTTGTAATTATATTGAAGTGTTTTTTTTTTTCTTTTAATGAATGAAATAAAGAAATAAAGTAAAAGTAAAGTAAAAAATAGTATACCTGTTAACGTTTACGTATGCCGACGGAGAGAAAACCTGCTTTTATATGCATCAATACCTTGTGTTTATGTTTGAATAACACACAGGCGCAAATAACTCCTCTCGTCTTTCGCCTCCTTCCTCCCACTCCCCGGCCTCGACGTTCCCCCCGGCGCCCCGAGGTTTGATGGGCCATCCCAGACGCCAGTTGACATTTCGTCCCCAGTCCGACCGGATGCCACATAAAAAATTCACTCAGGCAAGTAGCCGTGAGGAATACCCAGCATCCCCCCCTCCACCGCCACCACTGGCACTGTGCACATCTCAGTGGGGAGTGCAAGGTGAGCAGAACTTGAGCTTGTCATGGCTGCACGCCTCTGACAAACATAAGTGGATGCTAATGGCAAAATCGTGACGGAGCAGAGTCCCACCACCATATGGCTAATTGCCACAACAATATCCTCTGTGTTATTAATCACGTTTTCATAGCGTGCCATGATAATTGGAATAATTAGGAGGGGAGCAGGCGCTGGGATGTTTCTGCAACATCCTTGGCTTGGAAAAGAAAAAGAGAAACCCCTGCAAAAATGTGTCCCTCTCCCAGTTGAGGGCTCCACAGAACTTGGACACTTTCAAAATAGGCCTGAAAACCTTCCTATTCAGGAAAGCTTTTAACTGTTAAGGAGAGTAGAGACGAGAGGACGCTGGCGTGTTTGTTCGCCGCTTTTTAAAGTTTAAAGTTTTTAAATTATCGTTGATACTGACCTTTTCTTGTACCTTTTTTAACTCGTTTTAATCTTGTAAACACTCAGAGATTCCCTGAATGAAGAGTGCTCTATAAATAAAATCTATTATTATATTATTCTTCTCTTTTGCTTCATGCTTTGTCTTGTTTTTTTTTCTCTGTTTTTCTCTCTCTTGTTCCCTCAGCCTCCTATTAGTTTGATCGCTTTTTTGCTCCCCGTTCCCCCGTCTTGTTTACAGTTTTGCAGCAGAAAATGGAGCTGATAATTAATGGATCCAGTGATGTGCCTGTCATGGAGATGTTGTTTGGAGGCATCGTCGGAGAAAACAGACCTTACCTTAACTTCTGAGAGTCGCCTTTTAACATGTAAGGTGATTGCTTTCTCAGTAGGGTGTTTTTTTTGTGCAATATGTAAAAATGTGTCACTTTACAAGCAATGGTGGCTTAATGTGGTGGCAAACTTGCTGTTGGGAGAGTTTGAAGAAGCTACAGGCTCATAATGAGCAAAGCATGGGTAAATTATAACCCGATATGTTGAGGATTCGTTAGACCTTCACAAATCATGACTTAATATTCAGCAACCCGCTTTTACATCTCGGACATTAAAAGCAAAACAGAACCTCACTGATTCTTATATTTACTTATCAATAGGCCATCTGTAGCGTGGCAGCATTATTCCGACTGTACGGGGGGGGGGACAACCCCGTAGATGTCCGACTCTTTCAGTCGAGTCCTAATGAAGACGTCTTCCTTTGAGCTTTCTGACCTCCATAAAAATAATGAGCAGATTCAAGGACACGTGGACGGAGATCATGATTCAAATAGGACGGAGTAATAATAGATAAGCGAAGGGAGTAAATGGGGCTAGGAGTATGCAAAGCCCACGAGAACATCGCTAGTTTAGCAGCAAGATATGAGAAGAGGAAGACTCCACTTTGACCATCGCTTTCAGATTCATGGACAACCGTGTAATTTCTTCTCATGATTTCTTCCAGGTCGAAAATTGCTATTAATATTTGTGGAAAATAAACTAAGCAGTTTATTTATGCCATAAAGTTGATAAGATGATTATGATGAATAAAAACTGTTGTTGCTGAAAGTAACAGTTCGGCCTACTTCAGTGCAGCACTTGATATCGCGTCTTTTTTAAAAACGGAATCACAAATATTCTTTGTTGCTCTAAAGGGCAGCGCAGGAAATTAGCCATTACTGCCTTGCATCTTCTTGTTTTGAGTCTCCGTTATCTGGCGTTAGCGTTGTTTTAGGCGGAAAGTTCCACCACCGATATTAGCCATTATTAAAGGCTCTGGTTTCCAGAGGTGGCACAAATGTTGCCTAAAACAAACACGGGCAACCTGTTTTAAGCATCTATGGAGCCATCACATTTATCAATAGTGGCATTCCATACCACCGATTTCCTTTCCGATATTGAGTCAAATTTAGACTGGTATCGGCAATACCGATACATTGTGCAAATACACCTAATGTGCCCAGTAAATCTAAAAATGTGTCTATTTTAGGTAGTTTAAGAATATAAGACATCAGTTACTTATTCAGCTATTTATTTTAAAGTCAGAAGTATACTGAGATAGCGGCCTCATTCACAATACAGCCGAGCTTTTACAACAACAGAAAACCAGAGGTGTTTCCATCACAGCCAGGGAGAGCCCACGACCACCGGAGCTGCGGAGGAAGGGATTAAAAACAGTTCAGCAGTTCAGAGCCCGCTGCTTGCTGAACACCTCCCCCAGGTCGTGATACACCTGCGGGACCGTGGCAGTGGATCTCGCCACGGAGAAGGAAAAAGAGCTGAACGCAGGCAGTGTGAGTGACAAGCCACACTCCACGCCGTGATAGTTCCTGTCGTCCAGTCTATCTGGGGGTTATGAGTGGCCAGCCAGGGAGAGCCCAGGACCACGCGAGCTGCGGAGGAAGGGACTAAAAACAGTTTAATGTGCTCCCGGTGGTTACCTGACGTGAGTAGGGTGAGCAAGGTGGTACGGTGTGTGGAACGGGCGAGTGTGCCGCCATCGAGGTCCTGGACGGTGTGGGGTTCTGGGAGTTCCACGACGGGAAGTCCAGCCTGTCTCGCCAGAGCCTCATTGAGAATGAGTCGTCTGTGCCTGAATCCACCATCAGGGGGACCGGAAGCGAGGAGTCACCCCAAAGGATCAGGCGCAACGACTCCTTCGCTGGTGAGCCTGGTCTTTTGGGCGCAACGGGCAGGAGGCAATGAAGTGTCCCGTCTTGCCGCCGACTCCTCCCTCTACTGTGGCGGCGTCGCTCCGCAGGCGAGAGGCGAGATCCCCCCAGCTGCATCGGCTCCTCGTCGCCAGACTGTGCGCCAGCCGGAAGCGCTGGAAGCTGCTCACGGGCATAGAGTCGGTCTTGGAGGGGGGGAGCGAGCCCGGCTCTTGCTGTCACGTAGTTATCCAAATCGATTGCCCGGTCAATCAATTCGGACAAACCACCAGGTCGGGCTCCGGTGACAAGGACATCGCGAACCGCGTCGTTGAGTCCACGGTGGAAAACGCATAAGAGTGCCGGCTCATTCCACTCACTCTCGGCAGCCAGAGTGTTGAACTCTACCGCATATTCCGCCACCGAACGCCCCCCCTGATGGAGAGTTAGCAGCCGATCCCCCGCACAGCCCGCATGATTGGGGCGATCAAACACCCATCTAAAGCGGGTGAGGAATTTGGCCAGAGAGTCGAGGTAAGCGGACGCGTTTGCCTGTGCCCAGGCCAGAGCTCTTCCCCAAAGTAAACTGATAACGTAGTTAATTTTGGAACTGTCCGACGGGAACAGGCGTGCGTGCTGGTAGAAAACGAGCGCTCATTGAAAAATGAACCCCCAGACGTCTTCCAAGATCGCCGTTAAAGAGGTCCAGGTCGCGAGCACAAGAGGAGGCGAGGGAGGACGCCTCTCTCTCACTGGAGGAACCCAGTGTCCCAGACGTGCCGGTCTGACCCAGGCGCTACACCAACGTGTCAACGGAACGGGCCAGCAAGGCAATGTTGTCATGCGCCATCCGTATTGACTGCTCATGCCGAGCAACGGCAGCGTCCCGGATACTGAGACCCTGTCGTGTGTCTGCTGGGTCCATGGTGGTCGGATTATTATATTAGGCTCGAGGGAAGGAGGGCGGACCCAAATGCAGGACGACAAGGTTACGTGATCGTGCCTGTCGTCCAGTTTATCTGGGGGTTATGATTGTCCAGCCAGGGAGAGCCCAAGACCACCGGAGCTGCGGAGGAAGGGATTAAAAACAGTTTAATAAACAAAAGGCGCTCCACAGGAGGGAAGGAAGACAAACACAAAATCACAGTCCGTAAAAACGTGGCTGGAGAAAACAAAGGGAAACAAAGGCGCAGTCCGGAAAACCCACGGCTGGAAAGTTCAACAAAAGGCGCAGACCGGAGGGAAACAAGTAATCCAAAGCAGTCCCAGCAGAGCGGGGTAAAATCCAAAAGGTCCCGGGAAGGGAAAGTCCACAAACGGGAAACAAGGTAGCGGCAAGTCGAGTCCAGGAAAATAGGTGGAGTGCGGGGCTTTGAGCAGGAGAATAATCCGGCAGCTTGTGGGAGGAGGCAGGTTTATGAGCAAGCTGGGTGATGAGGCTGAATGAACCACCGGGCTTGTCGGGGTGGTCGTGGTAGAAGGCCCGGAGGAGGTCGTTTTCCAAGATATGGCATTGTGGCATCCATAACTGCTCCTCCGGGCCGTACCCCTCCCAGTCCACGAGGTACTGGAGCCCTTGACCTCTGCAGCGGATGTCCAAGATCTCCGGAACTGTGTATGCCGGTGCTCCATCCATGATCCGGACCGGGGGAGGATCGTCGGCTGGGGGTGACAGGTCGGACTCCACCACCGGCTTTACCAGGGACACGTGAAAGGTGGGATGGACCTTCATGGAGTCCGGGAGCTGCAGTCGTACAGCCGCTGGGTTGACCATCCGGTTGACCTCGAAGGGGCCCACGTACCACGGTGCCAGCTTCCGGCACTCCACCCTCAATGGCAGGTCCCTGGAGGAAAACCAGACTCATTGCCCAGGCCGGTACCGAGGAGTGGGGACCCGACGACGGTTCGCCTGCTGCTGAGCGCGGAGACAGGAGTTAGCTAGTGCGGAACGTACCTGCCGCCAGACTCTCTGGCACCAGCGTAGATGGACCCGGACCGAGGAAACAGCCGCCTCCCTCTCCTGGTACTCAGAAGAGGGGGGGTTGGTATCCCATTGCCGCCATGAAGGGGAGACGCCGGAGGACGAGGACACCAGGGAGTTCTGGGTGTACTCCACCCACGGAAAGTAGGAGCTCCAGGAGGTCGGGTGCCGAGCCGCCACACACCGAAGTGCGTTCCCCAGCGATTGGTTCATTCGTTCAGTCTGGCCGTTGGACTGGGGATGGTAACCGGAGGAAAGGCTCGGAGAAGCTCCCAGGGCCGTGCAGAAGTACCTCCACACCCTGGAGGTGAATTGCGGATCTCAGTCCGACACGATATCCATCGGAATCCCGTGGAGACGGAACACGTGGTGGACGAGGAGGTCCCCAGTCTCTGCCACTGATGGGAGTCTCTGGAGAGCAACAAAGTGGATGGACCGGGAGAGTGGTCCACGATGGTTAGTACAACAGTGTTACCTCCAGAGGACGGCAGGCCCGTGACGAAGTCCACGGCGATGTGGGACCAAGGGTGCCGTGGGATCGCCAACGGGTGGACGAGACCAGGGGGGGCCTGTGGGAGGACTTCCCTCGGGCACAGGTCAGGCAGACAACAATGAACCTCTTGGCGTTACGGAAGAGGGAGGGCCACCAAAACCGCTGTCATAGGAGGTGAAGTGTGTGGGCTACCCCGAGGTGGCATGCCAGCCGGGACGAGTGGGCCCACTGCAACACCTCCGAGTGGACGTTCTTCGGAACAAACAGCATGTTGGGTGGTGCTCCGCCAGGGTCCTCTGCCGACCCCCAGGCCTCCCGGACGCATTCCTCGACCTGCCAGATGGCTGTCCCGACGACGCAGGCTGGGGGCAGGATCGGGGTCCCGACCGATTGGCTCTGCGGAGAACTAGCGGGAGAGGGCATGTGGCTTTGTGTTCCTCGAGCCCGGGCGGTAGGTGAGGGTGAAGGAAAACTGCCCGAGGAACAGGGACCACCTGGCCTGGCGGGAGTTGAGGTGCTTTGCCCCACGGAGGTAGGCCAGGTTCTTGTGGTCCGTCCAGACGACAAAAGGTTCAGCTGCCCCCTCGAGCCAGTAACGCCACTCCGGGAGCGCCAGGACCAGAGCAAGAAGCTTGCGGTTCCCCACGTCATAATTTATCTCGGCTGGGGAGAGATGCCGACTAAAATATGCGCAGGGATGCAGCTTACCGTCCTTGGCATCCGCTGGGAGAGAATGGCTCCCACCCCTGTATCCGAGGCATCCACCTCAACCACAAACTGCCGGGTCGGATCTGGGTGGGAGAGAATGGGTGCCGAAGTAAAAAGTACCTTGAGCTGTTCAAAGGCTGCCTCGGCCTCTTCGGTCCATGAGAATGGACGGAGTGACGAGGTGAGTCTGGTTAAAGGTTCCGCCACTATGCTTTAGTCCTGAATGAAACGCTGGTAAAAGTTGGGGAAACCCAGGAACTGCCCCAGGTGTTTCCTTGAGGTGGGAGTTGGCCACTCGGCCACGGCCTGGATCTTGGAAGAGTCAGGCAGAAGCTGACCCTCCCGGACGATGAACCCCAGGAAGGACACAGGAGATGTGGAACTCACTTTTCTCGACCTTCACGAACAGGCTTATCTCGAGCAAACGTCTCAGAACCAGGCGAACATGCTGAATATGCTCCTCCTCTGTCTCAGAGAAAATAAGGATATTGTCAAGATAAACAAAGACGAACTTGTTCAACATGTCGTGGAACACATCATTGACGAGTGCTTGGAATACTGCTGGAGCGTTGGTGAGCCCGAAAGGCATTACCTTGTACTCAAAGTATCCAATGGGGGTCTTGAAGGCGGTCTTCCACTCATTCCCACTGCGGATCTGGACCAGGTGTTAGGTGTTGGTGAGGTCGAGTTTTCTAAAAACTCTGGCCTTCTCCAGTGGGGCGAAGGCAGAGTCGAGGAGCGGCAGCGGGTATTTATTCCGCACAGTAATGTCATTGAGGCCGCGGTAATCAATGCACGGGCGGAGGGACCCGTCCTTCACGAAGAAGAACCCCGCTCCCACCGGGGATGACGATGGAATAATCAGCACCGAGGCTAGCGACTTACCGATGTAGCTCTCCATGGCCTCTTGCTCAGGTCTGGAGAGGTGGTGGAGCCGGCTAGATGGGAGCGGGGCCCCAGGGCGCAGGTCGATCGCACAGTCGTGGGGTCGGTGTGGAGGAAGGGAGAGAGCCCGCACATGCAATCTCATTTAAAATTGAAGATTCGTTTGCTGTATCATATAGAGACTATCCCTGATGCGCCCATGGCCTCAGCTGATTCTGCCTTCTCCCTCAACCTATGACAAGGTGAAACCACTTCCTGGCCAATCATTGAGTCCACACTTCACACTGATGTTAATAAAGTGCATTTATTTGGGCCCAAGCACTGACAGTGCGAAGGCCCTATTGTATCTGTAGGAATTTTCTTTTGTTTGTTTTTTCTCGTTTTTTATTTTTCCGACGAAATGAGGGCCTTTTTGCCCCCCTAAATGTGCCCCAAAAGTCACAACATTTTGCACGCAAGCCAGGCCTGGGGAAAGATTTGATATTTAATGGTCTGCATTAATGCGCGTGGCCTAATGGTTCACCAGCGCCCCCTAGAAAAATTTGTGCCTCAAGCCCCACAATACGGTTTGACGTACATGCACAAAAATCAGTACACACCTGTATCATGTCGCAACTTAAAGAAAGTCTCTTGGCGCCATGGCCGAAACTAACAGGAAGTCGGCCATATTGAATTAATCGTGTAATTTTGGCGCAATTTATGCCATTTCTTCGGCCGTTAATGCGGCCCGAACCGTAACGTTCACCCAGGTGTGTTATACATAAAAATGTGCATCTCGATCCTGCAACGATGCGCATTACTTTTCTCAGTCAAAAGCGTTACTGTTGGGACGATAGACGCTTAAAAGCATGCCCCTCCTTCATCTGGTTGGTACATATCTTATAGTGCCTACTTTCTGCCATAACTTTTGAATGGTTTGACATAAAGAGTCGTGGGTGACTCAGTTTTGAGTCCTTTAACATAATTGGTGCAAATTAGCCCCGCCCCTTCTTCTGATTGGTCCATATTTGATCGATCCTTTTTTCTGCCACAACTTTTGAATGGTTTCACATAAAGAGTCATGGGTGGTGTCATCGGACTTCATTTTGAGTCCTTGACCTTTATTGGTGGAAATTGCACGCGCGAGGGCCCGTTCATCGCTGCTTGCAGCTTTAATTTTCCTTGTTATGTTGTTTAAGCACCATTGTACACCGTGAAATTAAAAAGGAAATGAAATCTCAATGAATATTTGTCATGACAGACAGTAGATTTTTACATATTCTACTCATATTCTATCAAATAAATGAAACTCAATTAGGCTACATTAACTGCTAAACATTACTTTCTTTAGTTACACAATTTAAATTCTGTAATCTGTTACTCCTTTTCAAAATACAAAATACAAATGTCCTAGTAAGCAGTAAGAATTCAAATTGTAAACATACTGTAAACACTGTTAGATCACTAGATCAATTGCATGGAAATTCAACTCTTGTAGTGAATAATGAACTACCAAAACTTCTAGTGCACAAATAGCATTTAAAGTGGACCATGTGCTATTGTATCAATAGCCTATAATTAGGGCTGAACGATATACCGTTATCGTATCTATATCGAGATATGAACATTCAAGACATTAATAACGGAAAAGCAACGATATAAACGATATATTTCCGCTCGCCCTGCTTGTACAGCGCGAGCAGTCTCCATAAACATTACTTTTAAGATTGCCCTTGAACGCACCACTACAGCCAGCCAACCACAAAGCTTATTTCATGCTTGCTGTTGATCGACAGCTGAAGCCAACCAATGACAAACATAGGAGGGTGGGAAGGAGGGACACGTGACTGAGCCGCACACAGCCACACACACAGGAGAGCGGAGAAGAGCGGAGAAATCCAAACGGAAGAAAAGAGACATGATTGCGGAGGATAATGCGGCCGGTGGCGGTGCTGAATCTAATTTTGTGCCAAAACATAAATAATCCTCCATTACTTGGAGGTATTTTGGATTTAGAAAGGATGATGTCGACCAGAGCGAGGTGTTGTGCAAGTCGTGCTTGGTGAAAATTGCGACGTCGGCCATCCCTTTTTAGTTTTGAAATTACAAAATAAAAATAGAGAAATAAACCAAAATAATCCGTTCCCCATCTTTTGTTTTGATAATAAAAAATTCATTGATGTGTTTGAAAATCGAAATTGGGAATTAAAACAGCGAGTGGAAAACTCTTTTCTCTATTTCCTATTCGTTTACTGAAAACAAGGATTGGACAAATTGGGGGATTGCACATGCGCAGTAATAAATTAAGAAAGTTGTTTCTGGTTCTTTTGTTCATCAGATTGAAAGTTAACATTTTTAGATATTTAATTGTTGAAACAGAAAATAAATCAAATATGAAACCTGGGAGTGAAACATGAGTTTAATCTGTAATCTGTCTTCACTCCGTCATGAAACTGCAGTGATGTTGTGACAGTCCGTTCAGCTGCAGCGTCCAATCAATAACATGTACTGAACTCTAACTCTAACTGCATTGGTTATTTATCGTTAAAGCGGAGCTACAGTAAAATATTTTGATTATTATTTATTATTGAGTGACTTTATGTTAATGTTGATGACTGGCAGTGAGTTCTAATCAATAAAACTGCACTCTTTTGATTTCTGATGTTTTTATTTTTCTGAAAAATGCTTGGTTTTCACCGAACCGAAGTCATATCGTATCGTATCGATATCGAGATATCTGGCATGAATATCGAGATATGAAATTTTGTCCATATCGTTCAGCCCTACCTATAATGCAAAATAGCTAGCTGCACAGTAATGAAATGCAACTGAACTATTGTTATGCAAATTAACATTTCACACAACCACTCGGTATTATCAACATCAGACAGAAAGTTAGTACAGAACAAAAGAAAGCTATTTACTGTGCTATTTACTTGACCAGTTGTATAATGAAATTTAAACGTATTGTTCTGTCTCTCTTTAACACTGTCTCTCTTTCGGGCTCTTCCGTGTTTTGACGCGCTTTAAACTGTTTCCGCCTTGCGGACTTCAACATCTGGGTTAGAGGGTCACTGATAAACAAAAGTATACTTGAATTAAATACATACAATATTTTACACAAGGTGCCTTGTAAGTCATGTGTTTTCCACAGGTTTTCAAGCCTCTCTTATGACAAATCCAGACAGTTTTAAGGTCTTATTGGGACTCAGCCAGCAGCCAGGGCGACCATTACAATAATTATTCACTGCACTGGCCTATAGTCAGGATATAGCATAAGATTGGGACATTGTTGTTGTGACATTGCAGTAAAAATTTCAATCTGTGAAAGAAATTGTGTCGCAGCACCGCAGTCGTAATTCTAAGCCAAGCAAATCAAAGTTCTAATTTTTGCTAGAATTGTGCAGCCTTATGGTACTGGCCTAACGGATGCTCACTAAGTCCTGTTTTTGATTGTTTACCAGATATTAATTCTTTATATGACATTTTGAAAGGAGTGAGTTCCTTCATTTGTTAATTAGAATTGAAAATAAATTACAAGCAAGTATAACAGGGCGTATTAGAACATCTCCACGATGACCAAACCTATTCAAACAACCAACAGATCAAATATGTTTTATTTTTACAGGATTTTTTTAATTCCTGCAATTACTTTTACATGGTAATAGTCGTGTTTCTAACCATTTAACTTCATGTTTTTATATTTTTATGAAAGACGGTTTGTGATGTTTAGGTTTTGTAGAGCGAGTCATAATTTCACTGTTTCCTCTCATTGTTCAGAAGGGTCCCCATAATGACTTGACTCCGTTTCAGCAGTTAGACTTGGTTGGACACCCTGTTAACGCCATTCACACCTCCCCTCAGAACGGCTTATCAACACTTCAGCTGGTGGAGCTGAAGACCAAGATATTTTTTTAAATCCTCATGAGTGGGAAGTGTCCCACTCATTCACTGCACTTCTTCACAGCTCTTTTTCTCTCTCCATCACCCTCTCACTCGTTCAAAAACATGGGGTCTGCACAGATCCCTATACCTCATTTTTACAAGTCAGAGAAGATGGTTAAAACCATCGTCAAGCCTATAATGTCGAGTGTATCGTATTTGACACGTGGATTTCTGAGACCTCTGTTGCACCTCCATCATCAAAAATGAAAAAAGTTCTATACAAACAAACATTTATTTAAAAACATTTTTAAAAATACCCAATAATAATTCAAATAATTATTTAGAAATTGACAAATTGGAAGTGTTTTTGATTTCAATATATAATAAACACTTCAAATTAAAAAAATAAAATACAAATAATTGTCATTTCATATGTCTGGTAAACTAGGGTTTGTGGCATTTTTCTTTTAACCCTTTAATGCCTGAAGTGGAAAACTTTTTGCACACCGGATTTGCAGAAAGGTGCATCGGAGGAGGAAAGCAGAAGCCAAACTTAACAAGAAAACTCCTGCACACCTTCTTCTCACTGTTCACTTATTTATTAAGCCAACGTTTCGGTCATAGACCCTTTTCAATGTGTCAAGCAGATCGGACAAAGAGCTTGTCTATTATAGGCTGGTAGGCCTATGTGATCCAATCAGGCGCCGCCACATGATCATCAGGGGGTGAGCATTCATACCAAACACCTGAGCACATTCAAGTTAAGTTTGGCAACCCTCTAATGCCTGACATTTTTTCCATTCGCATCCATCTGAAAGCTCAGAATACGTCAACTCAACTCAACTCAACGTCAACACTCAAATCGCTCGACTGATTTGCATTTCTGATTTCCTGGCTGACTGTTTCTACCAAAGATAAAAAGCAACACATCTGTGTTCTTCGCTGTTTTTACCTTTTTGGGTGAAAACAACTCATTTGATTGGGGATTAATACAATTTTTTGGATGTGTGGATTACTTGAAGGATTTTTTTTTTTCCTATTTTTCATTTTAAAAGCAAAACCCTACACAGTAACTTTTAGGAGCCATGCACTCTTTTATTTTAACTTGTTACCGGCACATTTACAGCGTTTTTCACTCACAATAGGTCAAAGTACTAATGATATCATAACATTACATGATGAACTGATTTTGAGTTTTATATCTATTTATTGATAAATTGATATATATATATTTTGAATTTTAAATTATTTATTTAAAATTATTTATTAATAATATCAATACCCAACATTAAGCATGTACCGGTAACTGTTTTTTACTTGAATTGCTTACTTGTGTGTTAAACACGTTTTAATTTGAGTCTTTCCTCACAGACTAAGGTGCTTTTACCATTTCTACTCAAGTCATTCATTCATTCATCCATGGAATTGATAGCAGATGTAGAAAGGTTTTATTAATATTGTTGTACCATTGCTTCTCTTTTAAAAAAAAAAAAAACAGCCAACAAATTAAACCTATAAAACACTTTGGGATACACAAGCGGTAAAAAAAGTAAAATAAAGTTTGATTGACATTTGGACGTTTTTCTCTTTAACTTCTAACATTCAATGATTCCATCGTCAGCATCACGTGGTTTTCCACATACAGTAAATGTTTGTGAAGCAGCACAGCTTCGGTTGGGGATTATCTTGTGTGTTCTGGGATCATTGTCTTGTCATGTGACCAGCAGGTGGCCTCACATTTGCCTCTGCAAGACTCTGGTACACAGAGGAGTTCATGGTCCACTGAAGCACACTTGACCATGGCTACGAGATGTTTGTCCACCAAACTTACCAAGCTTAAGTCTATACTATTATTGTAATTTAGTATGTATATTTTGTATATTTTATAATTTAGTATGTATATTTAGTATGTATATTTTATGTATATTTACCCATTGTGTGCTTCTCTTGTTGCGAAACTAATCGCCCCCTTGGGGGACAAATAAAGTAATTGATTGATTGAAACAGGGGGTTGTGTATTACGACCAAACATCTCAGCTCATATGTACAAAGTTGATTCCTCCAAACGCCTTGTGGTTTGTTCAGATGCAACTTTGAAAGCCGAAGCTGTGCGATACAGTCTCCACACGAAGCACCTCAATCAAACAGGGAGGGGCTCGGCTTCACGTGATAAACAAAGAACAAGTGACTCGGTAAAGACAGATGAGGAGGAAGATTGTCACAGAAAACCGGCTGGAGAGTAGCCGCTACGTTGCTGCTGCGAAAAAAAAGGCTGCTATCATGCAAATGTTTCTGATGTATGTTTCCATCTAAAAGAGCTGCAATATCTGAGGTCACAGGGCCTCTGTGGCTCGTCTGTCTACGTGGAATCAAAAAAAAAAAAATCAAGTAAATCTTATGCTCCTAAACTGAACTGATGACACATGTACGCAGTGGGAGGGGGAAAGATATGACATGAGTAGAGCTGGGCATTGATTCAAATGTCAATCGATTCGATTCTGATTCTTAAGATTCAAAATTGATTTATCAAGATTTGATTCGATCCGATCCGATTCGATTCCGATATCGATTTAGGTCAGTGTTATTAAAACTGTTTTTTGAGCTGTTGCATGAATGATATGACTGTGTATATGCAATGTTTTAATACTGGTATTATATTGAGATTGAACAGCAAGTATTGGCAGCTAATGATGCTGTAAGGACCAATCACCTCCCAGTATTCTGATATAACTGCTTTCAGAAACATCGTGTGGGGCAGAATTATCAAACAGATCCAGGACAGCAAACAGAAGCCGTATGAAATCAGTTTCATTTTTTAACACATTCCCTTTTTATTTTTTTTCCATTTTCGGTCTATTTCGATTTTGAATTTTTGAGAATTTGGTTTTTAGCATTTTATGCCAATGTAACCCCAAGACAGTATATAAAGTAATGAAATATAGACAATTTATGAAATTATAACTGAAAACTTTAATGTTTTCATACTTTTAAACATATTTAAAGGCAAAAACATGGGAGTTATTCTCATGTCCAACAAAACATTCCTTTTTTGGGCATAAATAAATGGAAAAAAATCGTTCTTTAGACATATGAATCGATTTTTAGGAATTAATATGAAAATTGATTTAGAATTGGAAAAATCGATTTTTTCAACACAGGCCTCCACCACAGCCCGACCTGCACGTTTACAAGAATGATACATGTCTTTCCACATATTTGCTGCTACTACTTCTTTGTTGTTTTGCAGCAGGGTAGAAAATAATCCTGCAATATCAGTCAGTACGGTTACTTGCATATCTAAATCAAGCTATTGGGACCAATAGAGTTTCAGAGAAACATGCACGGGGAGAGAATCCAATTGTTGCGTGAGGTGCATTCACCTCTGTGATGCTAGCGATGCAGCAGCCCTGTACATTTCATACATACTAAGCCTGATCATGTTGCACGTAAGATGCAAGCAAAGCTACTGTGTTGTTGTCATGCCACGGCCTCATCACTTCCTGAAGGGGGAGGCCCGGGCCAGTCAATAGCGTGGCTAACCGTGGTTTGTGTATAGGGCCTACATGCTGTAATAACTCGAATTTGAACCGCACTATCTGGCACTAATAGCATGATTTAGAACCGCATTAACTGGGTCCAATAGCTCGATTTAGAACTGCATTATCTGGCAATAAAAGCTCGATCTGAAGAGCTTCAGTTCGGTTCGACTACAGCCCGACTAAGGTGTATACGTGTATTTTAAAACTTCAATTTCAGTCAGACTAAGGCAAAAATTTGACTCTCGTAGTGCATGGAAACGTACTGAGTAAAAGTTATATTTACTCAACATTTATCAACTCTAACTCACACAAGACATGCTCTGCTTGCTTTGTCTGTGTGACATAAAGGAGGTAAATAAAGAGGCTCTGCAGAAAATAATCCACATCGCCACCTACTGGTGTAATTACAAAGCCGTACAAACAAGAAGCTTAAACGCCACCAACGACGTAGCAGGCTAGGTGTGTCGCTGCTACGTAGTTAAAGCTTCTACATCAGATCTACTCGGGCTGATTATGGCTGGAATATGTCTGTGTCCCTCTGAATTTCACTCTGTTTAGAAAAAAAATGATGGTTCCTCTGTGCAAACCACTCAGGTTAAGTGAACCATCCTAATTATTTGGTCCTCCTTAACATCTGCCTACACGAAATGTTTATAGCCTTCCCCCGGCTCCAATCTGTCCCGCAGACATCAAAGACTCTGATGTTAGGTGCTTATTGTTCTCCTTCGGATGTGTGTAATATATATGCTGAATAGACCTAAAAGAATTATGGTTTTTGTATAAAATTAGGAGGGACTTGTGATGCTTTTCTGCCCCTCGCATTGCCTTTTCAGACAGTTATGGGTCCAGGAATGGCAAAAAACAGCTGTTCCTCTGACCATAAAAGCCCAGTTCAGAGGCCTTAATCATTGGACTGAAGAGAGGGAATTATTTCCACCCAAGCCCCCCCCAGGGACCAGGTGACGATGAAAGAAGGGGCGGCAGGGGATGTGTGGATGGAAGAAATGGCATTACGGACGGCTTGGTGTGGGCAGACTTGGTCACAGTCATCAGAGGGTGTGGGAGGCAGGTTGAAAGTGTCACTCGTTCACAGTTCCTGTAAAAGCTTCAGACTTGAGAAAGAAACTGGGTCATGGCTGAAAGTAGGGTGTTGTGTATGGATGCTGAATGTGGCATGTAGGCTGGCTTTTTCAAGGCTTATTTAAAAAAAAACTGCTTTAAACCCTTAGTTTATGACCATTCAGATGTAAATTGTTTTTATTAACCAGAATAATTCGGTTAATTGCATTAGTGGAAATAAACTCAGGTTAGCAGGTTTACATGTTTATTTCACTAGGCGTAGCCGAGTTGAGGAGTAAATGATGGAGAAAGGTTTCAAAATATTCCCACGTACTGTATATCTTAAGGCAGTGGTTCCCAACCTTTTTTCCATGGAGAGTAAAGTGATTCGTTACAAATCTTTAATTGAAAAAATGAGCATTAATTATGTTTTTGTGATACATTTCTCTTTGGTTTACCCTGTATACATATTACTTTGTCTTTCTCACCTTCATGTGTCACCAATGTATAAAATACGCACAGAAAATAATTGCAATGATATAAAATAATTTCTGAAAAATGTCTCTTTTAATATGAGAGCAAACATTTTTAACATTTTTCCTTTAATAACCTGTCGGAGTAGTAGTATGATTAAATGTTGAATAATGATATAATAATAAGTTTTTATCCTGCTAAATAACTTCATTTTAAAATACTACGTGGGTTTATACAGACTTGGATTACAGTATTCCATTAGGTGTGTTATTATTTTTTATTTATTTAACATGCGCAAATATAATTTTTACAACTGCATATCCTCAAAGCAGACAAAGTTTCGCACCCCCCCAGAGATCTCAGGCGCCCCCCTAGGGGGGGCCCGGACCCCAGGTTGGGAGACACTGTCTTAAGGTATTAACGTCCTCATTAATGCTCTTTTACGGGGCCCCTCAGGAACCTGTGGCCCTAGGCAACTGCTATTATCAAGTTATTTCTAAGTTCTGTTATTATATGGGGTTGAAAAAGTCTACTTTGATTTTACATGAAGGTTCCGGTGTCTTTTCGGTCGTGGTTCCACAAACGTAGATCGTTAACTCTTCGTGATGTTGTGGAAAAACCCATCAAATGCTCTCTAACACGTTCTTTTCAACTAGGTAAATAACTGGATTGAAACTGAGTGTCTAAGTTACCAAGAATGAGACTTGAAATGATCCAGATTTCAGTTGATTTAATTAAACAGTTGCATGCAAAAGGGTCAGAAAATACATGAGGCGTCTCGATGTAGAATGACGACGTAGCAAAGGAAGCATATTGATTTTAAGGCATAAAGGACGATTCGTTCTTACAATTCATGTGAACAAAAACATCTTTAAGGTTAGTGTTAATCTTTTTTGAGCAGACTTAGTCGGGCCAAGGCTACATTTTGCTGCTCTCTGCAGATTTGGTTTAATCAAGTGGCCAAGGCAAAATTTTCCATCACAGGTGGAACGTTAATTTTTTGCCTGAAGATTAGGCTGCTGATGTTGCTTCACGTTTCTTGTGTTTCTGCTGTTTTTGTTTAGAGGTTGGCGATGTATCTCAACGTTTTCTAGACGTTTACAGCAACCATCCAGCAGAGGTTGCCTCAGAAAGGTTTGAAGTTATTTACATGTTATTCTTTTTAGGGTTGCTCTGCTCTCGTAGCCCTGTGTCGGTAATGACGGTAGCAGAGCATGAAGAACCAGAGCCCGAGCAATTTTATGAACGTCTCACGGTAACTGAAGGACACTGAACAAAAAAAACTTTCCAACTGAATTTGTTCATAACAAAACGAAGAATTCCTCAAGCTCCACGTGTCCACATCTCCACCCAGTTTGAATAAACCGTCAGACGAGCAAATCACTCCGGCTTCTTTGTTTATCAAATCACAACAAAGTGCGTCTCTAAACACCCAGGTCCGGTTAGCGTTGTGGATTCAAAGATGTCATTCAGACGCTCAACTTGAAGAGTTTGCTGGATGTGAATCTTTTTTGATTCGTAGGGTTCTGAACTAGCGTTCCCAAAGATTGCAGTTAAATGCACTTTTGAAGCTGTTTTTGTCCCAGAATACTACTATAGAATAGTAGCAAGACCCAGTCAATATTTGCTCAAATAAAGAGTACCAATTTGGTTCAAAACAAAAACCGCTGAATTTAACTTTAGTGATTTTTTTTTCCTTTTTTACAGTCAAATTTAAAAAAACATCCAATAGAGGTGACTTCCTGAAACAAACGGGTATTTTATACATCATAAGTTTGAGAATATAATATAATATTTCCAAATAATGAGATATACATCGTGTATCTTGATATATCTCCCGTACATAGAGAGTTAGTTTTGTTCTTCTACTATGGCTCAATCCCGTGGGACCTCTTTACCCCACAAAAACTAAGACATTAGTTGTGATTGTATCTTGTCTCGGCTTAAAATGTATGTCACCTTTTCTTTTATTGGTTTTTGTTTGGTACCAAAGTGGCAATACATTTTTGTAATAACTTCCTCGTACATTTTTTTCTGTTTTTAATGATCTAGTTATTAGTTTTTGCTGAGAACGATGGTACATTGGCCACGGTTACATGATGTTCTTTAATTCGGAATTAATTATTCCAAATTAAATAATTCAGAATTAAACTATTTTCCTTCGAGTTTACATGGAAATAGTAATTCCGAATTAAGGTTTACATGGAAAACACGTTTGATCGGCTTTATCCAATTCCGCTTAAGGACCGGGAGTTGGGAAGGTTCTGATTGGATAGGGGGGCGGATGTCTTTACGTATTTACGTCTGTCGGAAGAAAACAAACTTACTCGATTAGAAACAACATGGATGGGTGGCGTCTCTATCTGCGAAACCTCCTTCATTTAACCTAGCCACTCCTGCCATCTGTTCTTTTAATTATTTCCAGGTCCTCCAAGCTATTTATTAAATAAATGGTCTCTGCTCTTGACCACCGTTTACTGCGTGCTGCCATCTTGAAACTTTGTTTCGAAAACAAGCCCAGCGTGGAATATAAGCGTCATGGCGACAGACGGGCAAGGGAACGAGCAGCGCAGAAAGACTGGAATTAATTTAAAGCGGAATGAGTGTATACATGGTCGCAGAATTATTCAATTCAGATTTAAAATCGGAATAAACCAGCCACTTACTTCGGAATTAAGTTTAATTCGGAATGGCCATTTTCATTCGGAATTAGGTGTTTACATCGTAATTTTTACTCATTTTAAATCAGATTTTATTTTAATTCTGAATTAAAGAGGAATTAAACTTCCCATCTAAATGCACCGATTAGTTGTGATTGTATCTTGTCTCGGCTTAAAATGTTCGTCACCTTTTTTTATTGGTATTTGTTTGGCACCAAAGTGGCAATACATTTTTGTAATAACTTCCTCGTACATTATTTTCTGTTTTTAATTATCTAGTTTTTAGTTGTTGCTGAAAACGATGGCACATTGTTTGTCTTGGAAATGGAGGCTGTTGTTTCTGCAGGTCGTCACGACGCGGCTGAATGCAGGTGTGTGTCCGTGTGCAGCGACTGCCTCGACACGTCCAACGCTGTAACAACCGCTGCTCTGTTATCATTTACAACTTGGTTCAAGCCCCTTCCCATCAAAACCCTCCTCCAGACACCGAGCCTGTGTGTGTGTGTGTGTGTGTGTGTGTGTGTGTGTGTGTGTGTGTGTGTGTGTGTGTGTGTGTGTGTGTGTGTGTGTCTGCTCTCCCTCTCTCATCTCTAGAGGTGAGCTCTAGGTTGCTCCCCATATTAGTTTGCTTTCCACTTAATGAAGCGCTGGAGCATGAAGGTCCAAGCACTCCTAAACGCTGCGTTCATTAAACCAATGGTGCTTAATGATGACGGCAAAGGCACCGGCGACCCGTTGGCTCCTACTGAGGGCGACCATTAGCGACAGAGCCAGCCAGCTGGGGGGAGACGGTGGCGCTGAGAGGAGGGGGACTGTCAACTGTCAACAACACTGTCACAAGGACACGTAGGACTCGGTAAATGACTGCAGCAGAGTCGCTGAAACACGCTGAAGTTAACACATTTTCATGTGAAACTCCACGTTATTGGAGGCAGTAACGCTGCTGCTGATTTGAATAAGACAGTTGTGTCTGAACAATCACCAACAATCAAGTACTTGCATTTAAAATGCCTGTGAAACGGTATATTATAGTTCATTCATGAAATATAATTAGTAAGATAAGTTGGGTGTGACAGGAAATCATGGATTGATCTTACAAATCAGAGAATAGATGTATTTTAGTTTTTTTTTTGTTAGTTAAAAAAAAAATTTACTAAATACTTCAGGACATAAATGTCCCAATGAATTCTGGGCAGACGGAAAGAAATGACACGTTTTACTTATTTCATCAGCCTAATAGCCTTATCGTCCGTAAATCTAGTCAAAATTGTCTTATTTTCAGCAGAAAAACCTTTGCCAATGTCTTATTGGACTTCTAATTTTTTTTTTTTTTTTTTAGAAATAAGCATTTTCTAAGCAGTACGGAGGTCCGAAGCTGGAGTATTTAAGAAAGTTGAACATCCGAGCCAGAAATGCAGTAGATGTTGGAGAACTTGAGGAAGCTTTCGCACAAATATTTTCATTAATGGATGATCATTTTTTATGTGGGCTTTTATTTCAAGTAACTTTGATTATAATACGATGGTTCTTTTGTTGTTTTTATTTATCAGTAGCCTTGTTAATCTATAATCTTTAAAGTTAACTGTTCTGGAGTAAGAAGAGCATGCTGGCTCTCAATTTTAAAAGGATATTAATCTCTATAATCGTTGCATGGCCTGGTTAGCACCAGCGTGAAGAGTGTACATGGGACAGTGAACTGGTCTAGGGCCGAAGCCCAAAGGTCAACAGGTTTAATGTTTGCAAGAGCATCTAAGGAGTGCATGCACATGGACTGTAACTTCTGAAAACATTCTCGGGATAAAAGCCGCAGTGGGGGTGATTATTATTTCCTGACTTGTCATCAATCCATTGAAAATGTAGCACAAAGCTGAGGTTTAACAGCTGAAATGAACTGAAGGAGGGGTGTGAGCTGTGACCCCGTAAGCGACGGTCAGGGCGGTCTGAGCCCGCTCTTGCTGAAGCTCTGAATAGTTGTTGTAACTTTTATGCAGGTAGCGGCCGGAGACGGGCAAAACCAAGGAAAAAGTGAGATAGTCACAATAATAAATCCGTTTTTATGGTGTGTTTTTTTTCTTTCTTGTTAATGAACCTATAAAATAACAGCAGAGGGGAAGACATCATCACGGCATTTCGTGAGATCCGGGTAAAAGGGACCGCAGCCCCTCTAGATATACAAGCCTAATATTCCTTAATCTACTGTAGTCACAATTGTGTTATTTCAAGAATAAAACCTTTGCCATGGGAGATAAATATTTTCTGGAGACCAGACTGCAAAAACATAATCTTTGCTGTGCAGGCAATGACCGCTAATTTAGAAATGCTTGTTGGGTAAAGGATTAACTAATATTTTATCCTTTCCATATTTGACAGATTCTCTGATAGCAAATATATTGTTGGGTATTTTCATTCTTTGCAGGTTGTGTTATTGTGATGAGGACCTAGTAATGTGGTGCAAGGACCAGACTTAAAGGGCTGCAGAGTTTAGAAAACTAAGGCTGTAGTTGACCCTCTGTCAAGTCCAGCCGCCGTTGCTGGGTCGGACAAAACTTTCATCTCTCCCGTCCACTTCCATTGTAAAATGGGGTTTTACATCCCTTTATTTCAAATTATTGTACCAAAGAAAATCAACAGCAACTAGATATTAATAAAAAGGAACACTTCAGTTGTAGTGGGTTTAAAAAAACTGAGGTTTTTCGGTGAAAACAAGATATTTTGATGAGTTTAGTCCGGGGGTCGGCAACCCGCGGCTCTAGAGCCGCATGTGGCTCTTTAGCGCCGCCCTAGTGGCTCCCTGGAGCTTTTTCAAAAATGTTTGACCTTTTTTTTCCTTTTTTTCTCTTTTTTTCTCCTTTTTCTCTCTTTTTCTTCTTTTTTTGTTTTCTTTTTTTCTTCTTTTTTCCTTTTTTCTTCCCTTTTCCTTTCCTTTTTCATTTCAACTTTTTTCATGAAATTTTGACTATTTCCTCGACATTTCGACTTTTTTCTCGGCATTTCAACTTTTTTCACGAAATTTTTACTATTTCCTCTACATTTTCACCTTTTTCTCGAAATTTCAACTTTTTTCTCAACATTTTGACTTTTTTCTCGAAGTGCATAATGAAAAAAAAATCTTCCCCCAGTTATAACTAATATAAATACATGCAGCATGTGTTGTCTTCATTTTAAGGCTTATGCAAGACTTTTAATTTTTTGCGGCTCCAGACATATTTGTTTTTTGTGTTTTTGGTCCAATATGGCTCTTTCAACATTTTGGGTTGCCGACCCCTGGTTTAGCCGATAGCACGGTGGAAGCTGCAGCCATCCACATTTATCCAAAGCAGACATTATTCGTAATTTACCGTTGGTTTTGGGATGAAATGTATTCCTGTGATTCTCTCTAGGTAGCGGGTGTCACTTTTACAAGTGCCCTGAGCAAACCGCTTAACCATTTTAAAATAAATAAATAAAAGGCTTTCGCGGTTGTAGCTATAGGTTGTAGCCTGCTACCGAGCCAACTTTGTTTTGGCAGTACGGTTTCTGTCGGTTTGAGGATAAAAAATACGCTGCACCCTCACGACACTGCAGTGTGCTCCAAGTACTAATTGTTCCTTTTTACTAATACAAAGTTTACAAAATTTCTATAAAAGGCAAGTAAAAACTTCACTTTTTCCATTGACGTGAACGAGAGAGACGGTTATTTTGTCAAACCGGATATTTTGCCCGGATGTAGCGACAGAGAATGATTTTTCTCTGGTCAGTCAGGGAGCAATCAGAAGGCTGACAAAGGGTCAAATCTGAAATAGATAACAAAAAGCAAACAGTGAATGAATGCAAGCAGCAGCAAGTCAGTAGTCTCAACATTCAGACCTGCAAAGAAGCCAGTTGTTGTTGTTGAAGGTATGTTTTTTTAGACCACATTTAGACCATTTATCATCTTTATTTTCCAGGCAGGAGTTTAATACTGAAGGACAACATCAAAGGTATTTAACTGTAATGTGTCGGAGCTTTAGTTCAGCGCTCCGGTCTGTCCTTTTCTTCAAGCTGTGTTTGGCCACTTCAGTGCAAACGGGGAGCATGCATGCACACACACATGACTGCATGCTGATTCCACACACACACACACACACACACACACACACACACACACACACACACACACACACACACACTCAGGCGCGCACACGTGCAGACTGCCGGCTATTTCCATGTGGGCCTCAGAGGACGCACTAATGTATCCAAATATATTTACAGCAGATGTTGCATTTTATTTTTCATGATAAAAACCCATTTCAGAAAATTTACTTCATAATGGGCACAGCAACTTTTTCTTCCCCCTCCCTCCTTCATTCTCTCTGTCTTTCTTGCCTCCTCCTGAGGTCGCTGCCTCCGACGGTGAGAGAAGTGCGCCACCTAATGGGCACAAATGTCTCCTTTTACCAAACTTTTGTCTGCAGTGAACAGAAATAACAGATTAATCGTGGAAACAGGTTTCTTTCTGCGAGTATATTGATAATATCACATTTCCATAAGGCAGCTGGAAGAACTGCAGAACATGTGAATGAACTGTTTGAGCTGATATTCCTCTTTTGTTCATTTAGAAAGCGTTTATAATTTTGTTTCCATATTATGTTCCTATTAATTGAATTAATCTAATCGTATGTTTGCGATTAGAAGTGAAATGAAACCTTGTGAGAGACGACTCTGGCTGTCAGTTGCACCACTTTACAGATTGTTTATCTCATATTGGAGTGGGAGACGCAGGGTTGAGAGGAAACGCAGAAAGACGCAACTGTCATGCCCTCTTCAGAGGAAGAAAACAAGGCCGGAGCAGAAGAAGAAGGGGATTAGGTGAGGGAGTCGACGAGAGCCGGATGGGTTGAAGAGAAGGAGGCGAGGGCGACGCAGAAGAGCTGGAGAGACTGCAAGTGGCGCGTGCCGGGGCTCAGTGAGGCCTTTACAAATGAAGGCAGATGCCTGGCATTATGAACTTGTCGGGTCGCAGATGGGGATGGTGGTGATGGAGCACTCGACTCCCCGGATGGTTATCACTCACTCCTCCTCGTGCCTCTCGACTGCTGCGAGTGAGGGGGAGAGAACGAGGGAAACGGAGCAGGATATAAAGAGGGGAAGTACAGTAAAAACATCCAAGAAAAAAAAACAAGGGATGAGAACACAGACTTTTGACTGAGTGATTAGTCGCCCCATTTAAATAAAGAGCATCAATGCACTTTGAAGAGACGCGCGTGAACCCTCTTTTCTGTCCTCCTATGATTGATCTCGGTGTCGGTGTGCGGTGATTGATTGGATCGCCTGCGGAACATCATCCCGCTAACTAGTCGCTCCGAGAAGGGCGTTTGTCACTGCCATTGATCTTCTTGTAAATGAAATGTTCCATTTCCAGTGCATTTTATTGTTAAATGCAGTTCATTAGCCACCCCGAGATTTATGGCCGTGTCTCCCGTGTTCGGCTCTCCAGAGAAGAGAGAGGAGTTGGAAAGAGACGGAAGTAGAAGTGGAGGAAGATGGAGACAAGTGTTGATGCTGCGGAGCTGATAGATGTCGCTCCAGTTTGTCAAAAGATAATGATGGCGAAGAGGAAGCGGCTTCCTGACACGGTCTAGTTAAACATCTTGTCCTCACTAAAGTAACTTCCTCTCCAGCCTTCATGGCAGAGCCTTTGTTCGGATATTTTTGTGGGGTTTTTTGGGCTGGTATACATTTTGGGGAGAAAAAAGGATAAGTACCAATATGAGAAAGTTGGTACTGATGTTCGACTTCAAGTGCTTTCTGATCCTGTTGGCTCATGAATCTCATTAACTGTTCAGGTTAAAATCTCTCGTCTGACGATGGTACACCCCAAGTTTTGTCCCAAATGTTAAGTCTTCTGTTCTGCCTCATCATATGTTGTTAATAAGAACTAAACTTCATTTAACTTTGAATATAAATATAAGTTTGGACCCTCTGATCATCTCTGTCGTGTCGTCCATCAGGAGAGGAGAAAAGATCTCCCGTATGAAAAGAACGTCTCTGAAAAACACACACATACATCGAGTCTTCACTCGTCAAGGAAGGAATAAATTATGTAAAGCGTCAGCAAATCTCCAAACGTGCACATGCAAGCACCCACTTTCAGCTGAAACCATCACGTCCAGCATCAGAGGTGGGTAGTAACGAGTTACATTTACTCCATTACATTTACTTGAGTAACTTTTGGGAAATGTTGTACTTTTAGGAGTAGTTTTGAATCACTATACTTTTTACTTTTATTTGAGTAGATTTGTGAAGAAGAAACTGTTCCTCTTACTCCGCTACATTAGGCTACGTTGAGCTCGTTAATTTTCTTTTATCCCTTTTATCCGCATACGCGTCAATCTCATGACATCACTGAGTGATTCTTTGGGGAAAATTTTTGTTTTTGCATGTTTTGTCACATTTACACAGACTCAAACACACACAAGAGTTTCTATGAGTTCATGAGCTTGTTCTAGTTCTGCCTGGTTAAAAAAGAAAAGTACAAAGGCTTGAAATTTTGTGCTACTTGTGCTTAATTAATTTTTTTATTCTTTTATTTTATTTATTCTATTATTTATTAAAGTATTTGAATTTACTTTAAGATTATTTTAATTTAAGCTATTTTTTATTTTTTATTAATTTTAATTTATTTTATTATTTTATTGATTTAATTTGCCTGAAGATGATTATTTTGTACTTTTGTCTGTTTGAATGGTTGTGTTAAAAAAATAAATCAGACGTTACTCAACAGCTACTCAGTACTTGAGTAGTTTTTTCACCAAGTACCTTTCTACTTTTACTCAAGTCATTATTTGGATGACTACTTTTTACTTCTACTTGAGTCATATTATTCTGAAGTAACAGTACTTTTACTTGAGTACAATTTTTGGCTACTCTACCCACCTCTATCCAGCATGGACGAGGCCGGTGAGATGACCTGAGATGACTAAAACCACCTTTTGGTCACAGCTTTCTGATTTAAAACTCATGCTTCCTTTTATTTATTCATTGATTTTAAATTGATTTTGTACAAACATTTAGTTACTTACCTGACATCATTTTCAGGTTGCCGCCATCTTGAGTCTTTACCAGCTGACCGAAGCAGATGTGAAAGGAGTTCAAGTTTCACCAATTTTGCAATAAATAAACAAGTAATGATCCATTTTCATGGAACTTTCTTTCATGAACTTTCTACTGACACTCACTGGATGGGCTCGACTGAATGGAGATGTCTGTACCAACACTTCCTTAGAAAGTATAAATGTCTGTTTGTCTGTAAGAACCTTATCCACCCTGTCGGTTAATGAGCGTGCTAGAGGGCTAAGATAGCAGTGTATTTTGTTGCAGTTCAGTTGTCCTGGTTAACATTAACGGCTATTTGTGGTCTAAATAAAAACTTCTGCTTCGATTCATGTTGTTTTGTTCCCTAACAAAAGTCTGCACCTCCTACCTAAACAATTAGTCGACTATTCAGATTATCAACCTGAATGAATTATTAAATAGCTCTTATTTAGCTCTCAGCTTTTAAATTTTGCATGAGGTGGTTTAATTTCTTTATTATCCTTATTAAAAACAAATTAAAAAAGTATTTCGTTTATTAAAAACAAAATACAATAATGATGGACATTTCATTCAAAAATGCATCTTTTAATGAACTGCTGCCAGTCACGGTGGTGTTGCCATATTGTTTACCTGGCGCTGTACTCTATTGCGCATGTGCAACTCTCAGCAGAGATAGGAAGAGCAGGAAGATGCTCGACTCTTAAAAAACACGTGTGGTGACAATAGCAGCTGAATGCTGTTGCACATAATCAGCAGAGATAGGAAGGAGATGCCTCACTCTGTTCAAATGTTTTTTTGTTTACTATTACATTTGTCTGCGGCTATTAAACGTAGGATATGTGGTCGTGTAGAATGACGTATAAATCTTGCTGATGTGGGGACATTACAACGTCAGACAGGTGTTGCATCTGTTTTTTGGGCCGGTTTTTTCTTGGTTTGTCATTTTTGTGGCCAGTTCAAACAATGGACCATCATCCTTTATGGTTCTGGACATACGCCCGTTTATGGCGTCTTCGGCACCGAGGTGAATCTCCTCGTCTCCAAAGTTACTCATCTTGCAAATATAGAATCCTACCTGAGATGTCCTGCTGCTGCTCTTAGTCTCATCAACTGTTTCCTTACTTATAAAACAATAATGGGTGCAAAGGCACAACCAATGGGAAAATCTGTAGCCTAATAGGTAAATTAGCAGCTATTTATTATTAATATTTATGTTTAATTTATAATAGAGGTAACAAAGGGGCAGGGTTAAATCAGTTTTACTTCTACCTGCTCCTTTTCGGACACAGTTTTTTTTTTCCCTGTTTGTATTACGTTTTTGTTGTTGTTTTTTTTCTGTATGTTCTGAATTTGTTTTAAAATTTTATATATTTTTCGCAGGGCTACCTTCACACGCCACCAAAAGGCCAGGCGTGATGTTACATCCGCACGTTAAACGCGGGGGACCCCGCAATGTTAAAGGAACTAATGACAAAGATGCTAAACAAATACCAGCTTTGATGGATTAACATCTGTCTCGTGAAATGATCATTAAACCCCTGGGACATGCTAGATTATATGCTTACATTTCATAATATACACAAATACCTCAATTAATACATTTTCTATAACCTGGGAACAGAGAAACACACGACCGGAGAAAGTCTACCGCCTTCGTCTACTTTTCCTCCCGACAACTGTAATTAATGCGCCCTGGGAGGCATTCACGATCCACCATCTGCAAAACAAAGACAATAATGATTATTAAAAAAAAAAAAAATATTACACCTTATTCATTTGAAGTTGCAACTCACAAAAGAGCGTGTTTTGTTTTGGGGTTTACAGCGGCGCGTTCGGTGCTGGGTGTTGATTGCTGGCATGTGTCTGCACCGCACTTCCCAAGAGATACTGTAACTTGTCAATCACATTCTTGCACTTTTTTGGTATGTTTTCCTATTTATTTCTTCAAACACTGATTACACTATAGATAAGGTTTATAAATCCTTTTCAGACTGAAGTGCTTTACACATTGATCTCCACTTAAAGTCAGTTCCTTTTGGAAAAGTTGAACTTTCTGATTCTTATTTTTCATCTTATTTAAGTGTTGGGAGTCATTTGCTCCTGGTAGGATTTCCCAAGGCATTCTGGTCCTAGTGGGTTCCCCGAGGAGTTGCCTGTAGTTGAACTGTAGGCTCCGGTTATCCGGTGAGCTCCATGTGATCACCCTGCTGTGGATCCACCAGCAACGGTCTGAAACTTTCTCAGAAGTGGGGGTCCCTAAACCACTCAGACATGTCAGCCGGACAGCTTGACTTATTTATTTGCTCCATAATCAGAGAAGTTAAACACTTTATACCAACAAACCATTTTCTTCCTGTCCCACATATACCCATTTTAGTCTGACACCAGACTAAAACTGTAGCTGTCGGTTAACACATGTGCAATATATTTAATTTCACAAATATTTAACATCTTAATTGACATAACTCAGCTGTGAAGACGCCACAAACAGCCAGACAACCAAACACAAGACTGAGGATGTTGGTTGTTGTAATAAATAAATCGTTTTCTGGCTGCAGTAAATGCTGTAGGCTACAGGAAGCGGCCTTCAGATGAAAGCTGCAGTTTCGATGGAAACTACCCATAATCTGTTTAATTATATATTTTATTACATCACATTTTGACAAATATGTCAGAACTGGTGAGTCCATGTCCAAACCAACGCCAGTAGCGGGAAATTTAATTCCCAAATTCTTGTTAAAGTTGCACTTTTATTTATTTATTTTTTTAAGTGGGACAAGTTCAATGTAGCCAATTAAGTATAATTCAGTTCATCTTGTTAATTCTAACAGAGTCCAAATCCAAAATGTATATAATGCCAAACTATTAAAAATCCAGGTTCAGCTGGAATCCAACAGATTGCATCAAATCTTTACTTCCCTGTGATCCGAAGCATGAGGAGAAACTGGAGAGGAATAAAAATTTCAGATCCAGAATCATCTGCGAACCCGCAGAGATTTATCCAGGGAGGCAAAAAAGACGGCAGGGATAACTTTAATATTAGAGACGACAAACTGAGGGAAGAGCCCAGTGCATCATGGGAAAATCCCTTAACAGTCTTGGTCTGAAGCAGCCACTGGCCAGCCGTACGTAATCGTCACGCTACCGCACTCAGCAAGACCACCACCCACTTGTATTAATCACAGCGCTCACTTTTGATTACGCCAACGAGTCGGCGCGTTAAACGATATATTTTTCTGTAGACGTCGGCCATCCTCTCTGCAGATATATCAGCGTGGATCGGCTGAAGAAGCTGGTAGCCGCAGCTAACTTTGATTGACATATGGTCAGTATTGTGCTAGTTACTGAAAAATAATAACTAGTTACTGTTACTAGTTACTTCATTAAAAAGTAACTCAGTTAGTAACTCAGTTACTTAGACCAAAAAGTAACGCGTGAACTATGAAAAGTAACTTTTTAGTTACTTTAAATAAAAACATTATTTTAAATGCTCCCATTAATGCCCCTCTAGTCTTCATTTCAGCAGGTACTGTATGGATTTGCATTGTGCATCGTGTTCTGCATTCTAAACAGTCTCCCCGCTTCTTCACTTCCTGTGTCAATAACGTTAGTTGCCTAGCAACAATGCTGAGAACGGCCAATGAGCTTCAGCAGCAGCTCAAGAACGGGAGCCTTTGATGAATCGTTCATTACAGTTCTCAAATATAACCAATGGTGGCATGTCGGTTTATATGAATCTTTTTTTCCCAGAAGAAAAAAAGAGTGAAAACAACGACCCATAACTATTTTCTTCTCTCGAATAAACACACCTGCACCGCGGCTTTAGGAGAAAAAGACGCTACAGAGTCAGGATGCAGCGGCAGTCAGAAGAGCAGTGGAATATGTGCGAGGCGGTGCTGATCTCCGCAATTTGAAGCCTTCTATAATAATTGTAAAAATAATTTAACTTACTAAGGGTTCTTTTTGGAACGTAACCCCTGCGAAAAACCAGGGATTACTATAATGACAATATCTCCATGTTGCGAAACTCGCCTTCTCTTTGCTCGCCATGACCGTCATGTTTCTGAACGCACACACACTACGTTTCCTCTGGTCTCCGCGTGCGGGGGAAAAAAAGCTTCATTGTAGCCAGAAATAACGGAGTAACGCACCGTTTGGTAACAGTAATTGCGTTACTGAATTTAAAAAGTAATGCATTAGAGTATTAGTTACCGCAAAACTAACGGCGTTACTGTAACGCGTTAGTCCCAGCACTGCATATGGTGGGCGTGTTCCTGAAGAGAATGAAAGAGAGGCTTTGAATCCGGGAAAACGAGTCACGTGATCGAATGCTTCGTCTAGTGTATGGACGTGCACGTCAATGCAATAGTTGGGAAGTGCAAAGGCCTTCATTTTTTATATATATAATTATATTCATAGAAAAAAGATTGCAGTCTTGGTGTCCACATCTCCACTTGATAACAACGTACGGCGTCGGCGTGCAAACCTGCCACCAGCGGTGACGCTACCACTCCGTTGTTTCTCATCCATATTCAAACCTCCTGAACTGGGGATAGAAACATATGGTGGGTACTCACGCTACATCTCCCCCTCCTCTGTACAAGAGAAACAAATCCAGAATTGGATTTAACACTTCAATTCCCCACTGACCACCAGGACTGACACAATTACTATGCTGGAGATGACACACACACACACACACACACACACACACACACACACACACACACACACACACACACACACACACACACACACACACACACACACTTAGTGTAATCCAATTAGAACTCAGCCAGTGTTTACGATGGAGCAGTCGCTGCAGGATGTTTAAGAGAGGAAGTTTACTGATTTTCACAACACAAGTTTTAAAATTCAGACAAGACTTGAATTTAATGACTTGAAATGAAAGCTGTGCATTTAAGCTCTTATCCGGCAACAATCTGCCACAGAAATATCACTTAGAGAGTCAGTGGAGTGTGCAGGGTCAGTAATGAGAAGTTGAACACTTTCTTGGCCTTTAATCCCATTCAGCCACGGAGTCAAAGGGCAGATTGATTCTCCGAAGACCGGAAAGCCCTCGTTTGCTATTTTTCATTTCTCATTACTTCGGCCCCCCCTCAAGCATAATTAAATCTTATGCTGTAGGAGGTTAAAAACAACTGAACTGCTTCCCAATCAAATATAATTTACAGTTTAGAGGTGAAATATTATTTCCACAAACTGGAAAAGCTTTGGACAGACTGAGGCAGGCTGTGAAATAACTGGTATTAACTAAAGTTTGGTGGGTTTTACCTGCAAGTAAGACAATCCCCGATACACAAACTGTAAAGCAGAAACAGTAACCGAAACTGGCATGATGAAAACACTGGGACACCGAAAAATGAAATACTCAAAATTAAGTTAGATATTTCTAAAAAAGACAGTATTGATCCCTCTTTAAATACAAGTTTAGTTGCCAGTCCCGTTTTGTGTCGGCCCAGGTTTGTGAAGCAGCCCGATTCAAACCTGCGAGAGCACCGTGAGGTTATTGCACGCCGTAGCCGGACCTTTCCTTCAATAAAGCAGTGAAACAAAATTTTGTCCTGAATGAATGAATGGTTCGATTTTTCTGGTCTGGTCAGTTCCCCAGATATCAAACTTTTCACGCTCGAACCTTAAAAATGAGAATTTTCAGATATGTCCCCTTTTGAAAATAAGACGGAAACAGGAAAACTAGATAATACATGAATAGTAAAATGGTAAAACAGGAAAGCAGTGCAGCGCCGATGTTTAATGACTGAAGTGAGTATAATCCTCTACTTGACATTGAAAGCCAATTGAAGATGTGAGTCTCTCTTTGTAAGTGTAAATATATATTTTGGGTGTTTTTGGGATATTGATATTGCAGATGTTGACCCAAAATGTGCCATAAATAGAGGAAAATATTATCAAAATATTTATTTCTTTGTTAAAGCTCAATATATGTTGAGTTTTGCCAATCTGACGTATATAATCTGGGAATGTCGTCCAGCCTTACAAGTCATCCGTGTGCAGGCTTTACCTCCCTGCTGGGTGATTTCAGAAGGATCTTTATTCATTCTTGTAAAAAGTCACCGTGGCGCTGCAGCGAGGTCGTTGTTAAGAAAATTTGCCACCAAAGCATCAGCTTAGGTTTCACAACATTACATCACCTGTCTAATTGATCCGCTTGTTTGGGTTCATTTCATACCTGCATCGAAGTGCTGATGAAAGGGGTCTGGTTTCTCCCCCTGGCCTGTGTGTGTGTGTGTGTGTGTGTGTGTGTGTGTGTGTGTGTGTGTGTGTGTGTGTGTGTGTGTGTGGGGAGGCAGGTATTAGCCCTGACAGATCGCACTGTTAATTGCTAATTGTGTTTCTCATTAGGCGCAGGGGTGACAGGTGTTGTTAGAGTGTTGTGAGTTCTTTCGGCGCTCTCCCATGAATTGGGCTCGCTCCCCGTGCGCGGCATTGACGATCCGTTCACTAATGGTTCCCCGGAGAGCTCCCATCAGCCCCTGGGCTCGGTGCAGCGAGGGTTCAGCTTTAGATACTGTGTAGCAGCAACGGCCGCATTGGGAGGTCTCCGAGCACAAATCTTTGTCAACCATCGCTTCGTTTATCACAGCCTGGCAAGTTCTGTGCATTTAAAGTATTTCTCTGACAAATAAAGGCATAAATCTGAACATTGTTTTTGATGCAGCTGTCGACGTCTCTTCAGAATGCTGTGATTCAGAGTTGAAGCTTGTTCACGTTGCACCAAAACATGACTGAATCCATGAAAATAAAATACATAAGATCCAAGAATTTATGGCTTCTCAGTGGGATTATTTTCAACATGTTTCAACATATTTGATTATTATTATTTAAACAAAGAACCACGTCACATCCTTGCTGTTTTATTCCGTTTTAAGATTTGTTTGATGTGTTAAAGCTCACGTTTGCTTCAGGTTGCAGGACAGAGCAGATTTCCATGTAATGCACCTAAAACGTGTGTCATCTATATTTAAACGCCACTCAGCCGGTGGAGCTTAGCAGGTCAGAACATCCACAGCTGAGTGGCCTAATCACTCGGGACGATGAAATATGAAAATGGGCACCGTTTGATTACATCTTACACATTCGGCGGCGACAGATTGCTTCTTGGTGAAGGCCTGATGTGTATTTTGAGGAAAGATAATGGGCTTCTGCCACATTTTTATTCAAGTCCTCATGAAAACATTCACACTCGGTACATAAATCAAAAATGTGTTGTTTACCAAATGAATAAAGATATGGTTGAAAGCTTTGTTTCTTTTTGTTATTCAGTCACTTAACTTCAGTATTGTTTTCTTCATTTTTATGATAGTAGTTTTAGTTTTTTTAAATTGCAACATTATTTACATAACATTGCTTTTTAGCAAAGTAATGTACTATTACATTATATTTGGCGCAATGTTGCTCACTTCTGTTGTTTTTCTCCTTTTTATATGAAGTTGTTATTGTAGGAACTAGAAATGTTCTATCGGAAACATGGAAATAACAAGTAAAACAAAGCAGAACAACAAAGCCTGTTTCACTCTTCCAGTAGCTGTTTATGATTGAAGTGCCCAACACTGCAGATCATTATTTTAATCTGATGCTTTCATTTCTGCAGATGTTTGATTTTCTGATCTGACCTGCTAATACAGATTTGAGCTAATTCCTATAATCGTTATGTCCTGTTGGAACTGGACTAAAATGACCTCTGGACCCGCAGTCATTCAGAAATAACCCCCCGAACATCTGTATTTAGTTACGCGTATTCATGCTGGATAAGTGACTTTTGTGTTTTGCCGTAATTAACCGACGTTTAATCCAGAAGTGACGTCAAAGCTGTGCATTTTATTAAACGACTACTTTTTTATTTAACATTAAATTTGAATATTGCACTGCAAAAACAGCCCTGCTAGAAAATAAGGCTAATATTTCTAGATCTAGTCAAATTTGTCTTATTATGAGCAAAAATACATCAGCCAATGGAGTAAGAAAGATTTTCTTGACTAGAACTCTTAAAACCAGCAAAATAATTTGAAAACATTCTTATTTTTTCTTGAAACAAGGCTTTTTAACTTTCTAATAAATTACTTTTGCAGTGTGAAGTGTCACATTTTGACAAGTGACAAAATCGAAAAATGGCTCATCAGTCTCGGATTTTAAGTTTCCATGGCAACGGTAAACTTAATGGTAAACATCACCGGGTCTAGAGTTTTTTCATTGAAGCCTTAGAGGTTTTGCACCATCAGAAGGGCTTTGAGCTTGATAAAAGATAATAAGTTTCTTACTACGTGATACAGTCACACGTGTCTCCATCTCGTCTGATTATCGTCTTCATTTTTTAACTGCCTGAGATCAATCTTTCTTTCTCTCACACTGTTACGTAGCTTCCCACATGTTCAATTTTCAATTAAATTTTATTTATATAGCGTCTAATACAACAGATGTTGTCTCTAGACGCTTTCCAGAGATCCAGAACATAAACATAAACATAAACATAAACCCCCGAGCAATTATTATATAAACAATGGCAGGTAAAAACTCCCATAGTGGGAGAAAAGCCTTAAGCCAAACAGTGGCAAGGAAAAACTCCCCTTTAGGAGGGAAGAAACCTTGAGCAGGACCAGGATCATAAGGGGGGACCCTCCTGCCGAAGGCCAGACTGGGGGAGTCAGGGACGTCAGCAGCACACAGCAGGCAGGTGGAAGCAGCAGGGGATGACCAGAGGGGGGGGGGTGCAGGCAGGCGGAAGCAGCAACAGCAGACAGCCACATAGGCAGGTGGAAGCAGCAACGGGATGACCGGGGATGGTCATCCCGTTGATAGCTATGAGATATTTATAATAAATACAAATGGTAATGGAGAAGAGAGGCAGGGAAAAGGAGAGGAGAAGAAGGGTGAGAGGCATCGCCCAGCGGATCATGTCGGTGCCCCCCTGCAGCATAAGCCTATAGCAGCATATCTACCGCGAAGCTATATTTGAGACTAACTATTATAGTCTTGTTTTATAGCTGCAACTATGACTACTGACTCTAACACACTAGAGTTTACACTACCTAGAGATTTACCAACACCAGCTAGAGGTTTACAAACACTAACTATAGGCTTTACTAAACAGAAAGGTTTTAAGTTTAGTTTTAAAGGTGGAGGTGGTGTCAGCCTCCTTAACCCAGATTGGAAGTTGGTTCCAAAGTAATGGTGCCTGATAGCAGAACGTCCGCCCTCCAAATCTACATTTAGATACTCTAGGAACTACGAGTAAACCTGCACCCTGGGAGCGGAGAGCTCTGCCAGGAACATAAGGCACTATCAAATCTTGTAAATACTGCGGAGCTAAGCCGTTTTAGGCTTTATATGCAAGTAATAAAATTTTTAATTGAATTCTGAATTTTACAGGTATACAATGAAAGCTTCCCGAGTGTCGCCATTGGTTCATGGAGTGATGTCAGGCCTTGAGTTGAATTGCTGACTCAGTGCACTGCAGAGGGAGCGTATATTCTGATTTGTTGGAGGGATTTTTAACTTTCAGGGTGGGACAGCTTCAAAGAAGAAATGTGATGCAACACTTCGTTGCTCCTGCCATGATGTCCACTGAAACTCTGTCGCGGTTGGTGCGTGAGATAGTGCTGTAAAGTGATACGCGTTTGTAGCCGAGACGACTGGGACGGGAGTCCAGAGTTACTTTGGCTGGTTTTGCAGGTGATTTTTTAGCATGTGTTGCTTTAGCAGAAACTGACACCATCACTCTAAGTTTAATAAAAACATGTGCTAACTTTTCTTGGAACAATGATGGATATGTTTTTCCCAAATACCTGAAAGTGATTTGCCGGTTTCACGGTCTGCTTGGCTGTGGACCGATGGGCCAAAGCTGTGAACCAGACTGAAACACTGGACACCACCAGCATTCAACCCATGTAAAGCATGAAAATGTGATATCATGGGCTGTTGAACGGCTAACCTGGTTCAGCAGGGGCCCCATGTATGGAGGCTTCCAGCCAGCTGGGAATCTGACCTGCCTCTACCGCCCTATTCATGTCTGAATAATCCCAATTAAGACCACTAAGGCCAAAACATTTTCGTCATGTCAGATAAGACATTGCTGTATGTAAAATGTAGAGGTATCTTGCACAACTCGTAAGCTGCTACCAGTTGGAAACCTTCCACCTCCTGTCGGACTACAGCCGCTTCGTTTGTCCCTGCTAGGATCTCCTCTCTCTTAGGATACAAAAATGGAGATTAACTCTGATTTAATAAAGTTCATTTTGTCTATGGCTTTACAATTTAACTTGCTGATTCTTTTCGTCGGACAAGAATTTTTAGGTTTTTAAATACCTGACATGTTTCGGCGATTGCTTCTGCCTTCACCAGAGTCATCAGGAGATTAACTCTGTTTTGGAGAAAATACAAGCTAAGGTAACGTAAATACAAGTGAGTAAATAAAAAATACAATATCCCAATCCAAACTTTAAAGATCTGAATTGTAGAATGATGGTGTCCAACCAGGTTTACGAAGAACATAAATTACCATCTTTGACTCAACTCAAGCTTTATTTATAACACAGTTTAAAATAACCAAGGTTGACCAAAGTACATATATATATATACAGTATATATATATATATATATATATATATATATATATATATATATATATATATATATATATATATATATATATATATATACAGTTAAAAACAGCTGAATAAAAAGGCATATATTACAAATATAAAATAAGTACGATAAGAAGAGTACAAAATACAGGAATACAATTAAATAAAAAATAAAATCATTAAAAATGTTAATATGTTTGAAATAAAATTTTGCCAAAATTCACTAAAACTAATCAAAAGCCAAGTAGAAAAGGTGTGTTTTTAAAGCTGATTTAAAAACCTCAAGTGATCTTGCAGTTCGACCATGAAACAGCAGGTTATTCCAGAGTCTGGGGGAATAACCCAAAGACTCAGCTCAGAGTCAGCTCTGGTCATCAGTCGTGTTCTGGGGGGTGACCAGTAGCAGCCGATTGTGTTGCTGTAAACGGTAAACTTAAAGGGGACCCATTATGAAAAACACGTTTTTTCTTGCTTTAACATATATAAAGTGGTCTTCCCTCAGCCTGCCAACTCACAGAAGGAGGAAAGCAACCAAATTCTGCAGTGTCTGTACAGCCGCCCGGATGAGCAATCCAGTGTGATGTGGCTTCTACGAGCCGTTCAGATTCTGCTCACTTTCGTTACGTAACCAAAATGCAAACCACGCCCACAACTATAAAACCGTGTAACTGCATGCGAACGTCCGACTATCGCATCGCACTGCTTGACATCGGACGCTCTCTGTCCATCTCCCTCCAGCAGCTGCCACTTTATTGAGGGTTTTGTAGTGAAATGAGGAGGAATCATAGAGATAACTTCTCATTTCAACTAACTGGATCAGCCGTTCCTCATCCATGACTGTTACCTACAGCGCTTTCAACCGGCTTTCAACGCGAGCGACAGGAAGAAAAAAATAGAAGCAGGGCATCCGACGATTGTTCAGCTCAAAACGGCGTGCCGCGTCGCACTGCGCAGCGCTGCGTCGCTGCGGCCAGTTAAGACAGTCCAATAGAAAATAAGGCAATGGAATTGATTTTGTCGCTGACGCTCGCTCGCATCACATGCAGTTAGGACACGGTGTAATAATAACTCCCCCGGCCGGAGCTTCCACCATTATTTCCATTCAGGCAGCCAATCAGCACAGTGTCTCATTATCAAAGCCTCCCCGCCCACTCAGAATCCTGCATACATAATGAGGTTAGAGAATGGGAAGGTAAAAACATGGCTCAGAGGCTGAATTTCTAATTTATTTTGCAAAAACAATCAAAAGTTTGTTTTTAAGACATTCAAGGCCTGTTTAAAATAGGTATTAGATGCCATAATAGGTCCCCTTTAATGTCTCCAAACTTCATGTCACAGTGCTTTTGTACCCTGTTGTTGTTGTTTAACTTTACTGGTAAACTTAAGACCGACTATACAGTATGTAATAGAATATTCAGCACTTGGGGCTGATTGTTTTGGTGACTGATAATTATTACTGTGCAGACCCTTGTGTGCTGCTTTGCTTTTGTTGAACCTTGTTGTCACCGGCTACTAATTACAGCCTGAGGACCGGGCCTCCGGACGGCCAACTGTGAGTGACACGCGTCCCTACGGTTCCAGCCGCCCGTCCCTCATCGCCGCTATTAGCCCTGTGTTAGCTGCACTTAGCAGCCTTTATTAGCCAGGGTATTAATGTCAAGCTGACTCTCTGTGATTTAGATAAGCTCTTGACACGGCACCCATGTGGATGTTCATTGTTGAAGTTCTCCTGGGAGTTAGTGCAGCTCAGAGTGCTAATAATAATAATTACACCTCAGAAGACAGTTTGGTCCCTGTTCATGCAGCCTTGTTTACACTCAACACTGTCTGGGTCCCAGAGCTCTGATAAGGCTTTGCTCAAGGGAAAGTTCATAATTAATGTGGAGTAAACTCAAGATGAGCACGTGTGATTGTTAGGTGGTAAAATGATCGACAACGTTTCCCCGTACTTGTACTTGTATGTTGTATGCTTCTATGATTAAGGTGACGATGTTGCTGCTGTTGCTCACTGGAAGTTGAACGTTTTTATTGTGAATATTTCAATTCAACAAATGTGAATGTGAATGAATGAGCCCAATTGAAAACAACTTGTGTAGTACAGAAGTAAACAACAACTTTTCAATAAAATAGGGAAGTACTTTGTTTGCCAACTCATCTACAACATGAACTGAAAGATTAGTTCTGTTGATATCCACAGGCGGCAACGCGTGAGACCTCTGAGCAAAGTTCTATCTCTCTCACTGCTTCTGGTTTGAATGGACTAAGTTATGTAAGTTGGCCGAGTTCTCCAAACTTTTGGCATTGACATTAACATTTTCTGTCAGAATGGGGCGGGTATTGCTGGATTTTTTATTTTTTTATGCAGATGATGTGGTTCTGTTGGCTTCATCAGGCCAAGACCTGCAGCTCTCATACCCCTTTTCCACCAAACCGGTTCCAGGGCTGGTTCTGGTTCGGGGCCAGTGCTGAGTTTCACCGGCCTTTCTGTTTCCGCTGACAAAGAACTGGCTCCGGGCCAGAAAAACAGGTTCCAAGGTAGCACCAACTCTTTGCTGGTTTAGAAGAAAGAACCGCTTCCGTAAGCGGAGGGGGCGGAGTAGTTAAGACCAACGGCAACAGCAAGACTGTGAGACGGAGACATTTTCAAACAAGCAAGAAATTAATCTGGATGCAGCAAAGCAGCAGTGGTCTGAGGAAGAGAGAACCTGTTTTTTAGCGACATGATGCATGGAGGTGCTACGTGGACCAAGTCCTATTAGAGCGTTGTTATTGCTTCAACTTTCACACCAATGCAAACACAGCGACGTAACTGACATTTGCAGCGACATAATTGAAGTTTACAGTGACGTGATGACGTGGCTCCCCTTAGCACCTGAGCTATGGAAAACCAAAACGGTTCTCAGCTGGTTTGCAAGTCGAACGAGTTGTAAACCAGCACCAGCACTGGACCAGAACTAGCTTTGATCAACATTGATCTGCTGGCATTTTCTCCAATTTAAGCAGGTGTCAAAAGTATTCACAGTCATTACTCAGGTAGAAGTATAGATACTAGAGTTTAAAAATACTCCTGTAGAAGTTGAAGTATCAACTCAAGTTTTTTACTCAAGTAAAAGTATAAAAGTACTGGTTTCAAAACTACTTAAAGTATTAAAGTAAAAGTAATGTAAGGGGGAAAAAAGCCATTAAGGACAAAAGGCATTGAAAATGAATGCATCTTACTATAATGCAAATATTAAAGAACCATATATGTGTACTATTGAGCATTAACATGTGTTTCAGAGAGCAGAAGATATGATAACTAGTTGCCTATAAGTATTGTAATGGTGCAAAAAGTCAAACTTCAGAGGCATGTTATCATTTATCCTAACCTTTATTGGAATGTACATCCAAGTTTAGTTGCAGGAATCTGAGGGAACGGATGTAAGAACAAAACTGGACAAGAACATCTGAAACAACCACAACCAAATTCACTCTATCCGGATGGAGCAATTTAACTGGATACTTTTTTTTTAAAGGCCGAAATGAAATAGAGTAACAAGGCTGTTTTTAAAATGTAAGGAGTAAAAAGTACAGATAATTGCGTGAAAATGTAAGTAAAGAGTAAGAGTAAGTAGTAAGAGTAAAAGTAAAAAGTTGTCTGAAAAATAATTACTCCAGTGAAATATAGATAACCAAAATTTCTACTTAAGTAAGGTAACAAAGTATTTGTACTTTGTTACTTGACACCTCTGAATTTAAGCCTTAAAAGAAAATAGTGTAGCGTGCTGAGGTTGTGTTGACCGCATTGCATTGTGGCTTTGTGTTGTGTTCATTGCAGGGCTGTGGCTTCATTGTGTTTGTACGGGTTTATATAAATGTTTATGTAGAGCTGTAGCGTAGCGTTGCACTCTTTGTTCATTGTTGTATTTTCTGACACCGTGACTAAAGGTGGTGGGATGAACAATAAATATCCTTATTACACAACAACATATGTGCGCGCATTGTGTAGGTTAATCCAGTCAAGGCATTTTCCAGCCATCGCTTCTAAGTGCAATAGTGTCAAAAGTGGGAATGTGTATTTAAAAGTGTGAAATAGCAGAGCCGGTTCATGTCCTCGCGGCTAAAATGAAGAATTGTTTCTCTGACATGAAAATCAATGTGAGAATGTAAAAGAATGAAAAAAACAAAGATGGGAGAGTTCCTGCAGATCAAAGTGTTGCAGCAGTAGGAGAAAAGAGCGGCCGACATAAGACTCCGACAGTAAACGTTACATAAAAACATTATCTACATATCACTTAGTCGCATCATTTCGTACCAACCACACTTTAGTTCACATGTTAGATTTACATTAAAAGACGATGACGGAGAACCGGTTCTTAGCTGCAAAGCACAGTTTCTATGACTGATAGATCGGTTCATGTTTCTAGGAAACGGAACGTCGTTTGGTCCACAACTAGAAGACATTCAGATCCAGCTGGATCTCTGCTGAACTGGACCAATGTTTCTGCAGTTGCACAACTACACTCAACTTCACGCAGTCATTTATAGGAAACACATGTCAAACCGGTTCATTTTATTAAGGGGGGGTTGAATATGGGTCCAGCCCTACTTACCTTTGGATTCATTTAAATGAAACTTCTCCATTCTCATTTAACGATGTTGCCGCTGCAGAAATGACATCTGAAACCAGGAGCTCTGACCCAGCTCAGCCAGGACTCTCCACTAACCAGATACCTGCCCTCCTGATGTTTGCCAGTTAGCCGTGGTTAGCAGCTTTCACCCAGGGTGAAGGTAGTTTCTGGGGGGAGACCCTTCCAGGACAACCCAGATCCAACAGTTAGAAACAAACCCTAGCACAAGAACTGACAAGTAAAAAAGGTCGGTTAGAGGAATGTGTTGATACAGTGTTGGTACAGTTATTGACAGTAAACTGACATTTGAGGAAAATTGTGAGGCTGTTTTATAAAAAGGGTAATCAACGTCATATCGATTTCATATTGACAAAACACTTTTAAGCTTTTATTGAATCATTTATCCTTTTTCACGGTGTCTTGGTTTGGAAATCTGTCTCTTAGAAATAAGAACAGTTGGAAGAGGTCCAGTAAGATAACGAGAGAGCAGCAGATGAATCCGGACAGATTCAAAGATGTCTGGATCTATTTTAAAAGATACTCTCATCCAGCTACAATCCTGCAGTCAGGTCGCAGATATAAATTACCAGAATGCAAAACCAAATGTTATTAAACATAGTTTTATACCTACTGCTATAACCCTCCTGAATAAATAGATCAGGTTTTAGCCTTTAATGTTTTGATTATGGTTTATGTTCCTGTTGTATGTTGTATGTATGTACTGATGGTGTTTTGTTTGTATCTATCTGACCACCTTATTGCAAGTTATTTACCTTCGGGTACAATAAAGTTGAACTGAACTGAACAGTGGTGGCAAAACAAACCATAATATATTAAAATCAAGAAGGATTATGCTCTCTTAGTTCTATATTCATAGCTCAGAGGTAAAGTCAGCTAAAAGAGTTTCACAGTGTCTGTCCCAAACTTTCCTGAGCCCCAACCGTCACAGATAAACTCAATCACTCTGTCACATTCCCCCTTCGGCTTTTCTGAGAGCGTCTTCTTCAAATCGACTGTTTTCTGTTTCCTCAGTTACATTAGTTCCTACACCACCGAGAGCCCACGCACACACACAAACACACACACTAACACGCACGCTAACACACACACACACACACACACTAACACGCACACTAACACGCACACGCCGCCCCACAAGCTCCCAGCTGGTGGTGAGTTCATATCTCTGGGGATCTTTTTATTTTCCAGCACACGCAGCAGAACTGTCCATTGCCAATTAGCTGATTATCTACGCTAACAACTTCATCAACAACCTCTGCTCTGGATGAGTGACTGAGTGACACACCGCCACCCTTCGCTTTCACAAAACGCTCTCTAAATACAACAATAGAGCCTCCGGCTTATTAATTCATTTGAAAAGGAAAAGCAGTTTTTTATTTCCTTTTTTTTATCTTCTTGTAAAGAAGTGGACAGAGGTTTCACATTCATCCAGGAACCGTTTTAATTTTAATACTACAGACAATCTGTGAGAGTGACGCCGACACGGATCCTCACACGATCACCACTGTCGGCCTGTAAGAGGTTCAGCACCCACTTAGTGAGACGTCCTGAAGTGGCGGCTGGTGTGAACGCCCCGCTCGGATGATGGGACGCGACAGCAGGTCCCTGAGCAAGCCTGAAGTGTCCACACACATCTTTATCCCCGTCACACAAACGGTAATGCGGTCGCACAGCGGCGGCAGTCAGCAGGACGTACGCTGCTGCTTCTGTAGCTGTAGTTCAGAGCTCGATGTTATATTCATTAAACAAACTTGATCAATATATCATGCACACAAATACGTCAGTGATACAGAAAGTCAACAAAACAACTTGTCTTATCAATGATTTACTTAATGAAACGGGAATTTTCTTTTGCAGGTTGAATCTTCTCAATTTTTTTGAGTTTTTTTCTGTTTTTATAGTCGTTTACAAAGCAACATTATTAAAATGTATGTGCTACTATTGCAGAAAGATGCTGATATTGAGTGATTTATATAACTTTACATAGTTTTTTGATATTTAATTGACAAAATATTTGAAGCACTGTAAAACTTCCGGACTTCATCGGACCATAGCTGACAACGAGGAGCGGTTTGCGGCTCGATCGAAGACGCACAATAAGATTTGGGTTGAATGGAGACACACAATCAATAAAAGCAGTCTGAAATAAACACCTATTTTATTTGCTTAAATCGCTCAGATTTAAGCAAATAAACACCTTTTGATTTGAGCGATTTAAGCAAATTTGGTTTTTATTTGATGTTTTACGTTATTTAAAGGTGTATTACAGTTTAAGGAACTGACTGCGATCAACAGGAACATGAAACTGAGAGTGAAACCTCCAGACACCTTGAGATTTCTGTGCTCTTCAGACTACACAACTTTGTGTCTTTGTAATCACGAGTCTTGAAGTTGTTTCAGTGTTCACACTACAAGACTCACTCCCCCCGCTGCTGGGCTTTGGCCTGTACTGTGCTCTGATCCCATACCAGTGTTGTTTTTAATTAAATTGTGCAAAACAAGGTGAGGCAGCGTTCAGTTATTCTGCTCCTCACCGGTGGAACAAACTTCCTGTAGACCTGAGGTCTGCTCCAACTGTAGATCCTTTAAATCAGGCCTAAAAACATTACTGTTTACTCAAGCGTAATCCTAAATTAAATACTTACCTGCTGGACTCTACTGTCCTTATTTTTAACAGCTTGTGCTTTTTATTATTTTACTTCGTTTCTTATCATCTTATTCTTAATTTTTTCAATCTTATTTGTTATTTACTGTCCAATTACTGTATGTCTTGCCGCTTTTGATGTCAATGTAAAGCACTTTGAATTACCTTGTGTTGAATTGTGCTATAAAAATAAACTTGCCTTGCCTTGTCTAAATTATTTTTTCAAATGAACTTGAAGAAAAATAAAGAATATCTATTAAATAAAGCGAGTTTCAGAGATGTACTTCTGACCTGGGAAACCGACAGTTCTGGCATCATCGCTGTGGATTTCTGGCTTTCTTTGGGAAATGTCTCTAATTTCTGTGAAGCAAATTCCTGTATTTACTCCGGCAGTACAAACAGCTTTCTGTTTGACTGAAACTTTTTCACCTGACGGACCTTTGAGTGCTCATTAATGAGGCTTGTCTTGCTCCTGGGCAACGTTCAGGCCTCTGGAAACTGCTGCCTTGCAAAACGAGCATGTTGCAGTTTTCCTGGTGGGATTTTCCAGCCAGATATCTCACCGTAACATCATGCCAGCGCGAGGTGGCGCTTGGTGTCGCTGCTCCTCCACTTCTCCCTGGATCAATAAAACCCAATCAGGATTCTGTTCATGCAGATTCTGATACCGATATTTTCAGCAGCACTGGAAGGTATTTTTCCAAACCATAACAACTGTACTTCAGACTAGATTCAGTCAACCAAAGTCACATGAAAAAGGGATGCGTGCAAAGTTAAAAGCAGCTGGAAGTTGCATTTGCAGAGGTTTAAACTGATTAGAGGATTAAAGCTCAGGGTAAACTGATCCTTCACTGGAAAAAAAACAAGCAGGACACGATTGAGAGAAACGATGCGGTGGGGGCCAAATGCATACAACAGCTGCATCTGCAATTTTTTTATCTATTTTTTTCTTCCGTCACAGCCAAGCTGGCGAGCACGGGCTGCTAGCTCGCTAGCATCGGCTAGGGGCCTGCGGGCGGCCCACCTTTTACCCACGGACCCAGAGCAGAGCTGTGCTGCATGTGACTGAAATCCCTGCCAGTGTTTTGCTGGAAGTAAACAAGGAGGTAATTACTCTGATGTGGTGGAGTAGGTCTAGTTTATAATGCATCCTCCAGCTTTTACTCAACTTCACGTGTCATTTACTGTACCAGTTCCTCACCCGGCGAAGGGCTCCCTCCTCCTCCCGCTCCCACGAACAACAGTCCATCTCGATCCAGCCGTCTCTCCTTCCAGCAAACACTGTTTAAACAAGCCGGTAAACATGTCTGTCTTCATTCATTACCCTGCTTCTCATCATGATCAAGCCTCCCGATTTAATGAGGCAAATAGATATTTCTGCGTTGATTGTCTCCCTCTCCCACAAAGTATTAAGACTATTAAATGGACACATCTGTTTTTAATTAGGAGCTAAAGTCACCTCGACGCTGCCTTCCATGTTAATGGAGTCTGATTCCATCAAGGCTCCCTCAGCCTGACAAACAATGCGGTTGCAGTAAACAAAGGGCTGGATGTGATGAGCCGGTTCTGACGCTCCCCTCGGTCCACGCTAAGATAACACGCATCACCTTAAAGGGTTTCATTACTTCAAATATTAATGCATCGTGTTTTTTTATACACAAGATACATAATGAGGATGATTTTCACTAAAGCAATAAATGGATATTGCAGCGAAATGGCTGTCCCAGGATGTAAAACCCGCAGTGAAAGTGAAACGACTGCCCTTCTGTTGGAGTCGTTCCGATATCCACGCCAGGATCTGGTTTTTGTTGGGGTTTTTTTTACCACTTTTCTTTTTAGTACTTTATTTTTCTACATAGGCTACATACCTTACAGTGAGCAATGACGTAACTGAGATGGCGTTCCAGAAAATACCCCAGTGGTCAATAGCGGTATGTTTAACAGATATAAGAAACAAAAACAAAGGAACATTACTAGAACAGAAACATTATTGTTATTGTTACATTCAGTAAACAAAATATTCCAATAAAAGACAGGTTGTCTTCTATATAATATATAATAACTCTCCCACTTTCTCCAGAAAGCATCACCCTTGTCCTTTTGCAGCCTCAGACTGAAGGTCAACCGTTCCATATTTTGAATGTTTTATATTTGTCCATTCGTTGACAGTAGGAGGTTCCTTACGAAGCCAACGCCTTGTTATGGCCTTTTTGCTTGCTGCCATAAAGACTTTCAGCAGATATCTGTCCTCCTTAGATACTTCCAGGTCCATGTTCCCGAGGTAAAAGGACAAACAGGTCAATTCAATATAATAACATAAGTGTATGGTTTTGTACCGCATTTGATTTAATTTATATAAAGCCAGACGTGAATGTAACATATGAGGCTCATGGGTCGTCGTCCTGCTACCAAGCAGGAGTTCCCGTGAACCTTGCACCGGTCATGTCTGATATTCACCAGTGAAACAAGGTCTGAAACGGGAAGTTCTGCCGTGGCTTCTCCGGCGTGGATCGGCCGCAGGAGCTGGAGGCCACAAACGTGGTTGTCAGTCAAGTTCTTGCACATTTCCAGCACGAGGAGAATGGCACTTCCAAACCGCTCCCCAGAAAACCTGTGGGTGACTGGAAATTTTTGCTAACCAGCAATCCACCAGCAGAGGTGGGTAGTAACGAGTTACATTTACTCTGTTACATTTACTTGAGTAAGTTTTGGGAGTAGTTTTTGAATCACTATACTTTTTACTTTTACTTGAGTAGATTTGTGAAGAAGAAACTGTTACTCTTACTCCGCTACATTAGGCCACGTTGAGTTCGTTACTTTTCTTTTATCCCTTTTATCCACGTACGCGTCAATCTCATCACATCACTAGGGGTTTGTTTTTGCATGTTTTGTCACATTTACACAGACTCAAACACACACAGAGTTTCTATGAGTTCATGGGCTTGTTCTAGTTCTTTTTTATTCTGTTATTTTATTTATTTATATAAGTACTTGAATTTACTTTAAGATTATTTTAATTTAAGCTATTTTTTTAAAGATTTTTTTGGGCTCTAGTGGCCCTTTATTGAGATGCAGACTGGAAAGGGGTAGAGAGAGAGAACGGGGAAGACACGCAGCAAAGGTGCACGGGCTGGATTCGAACCCGCGACCGCTGCAGGAGGAGGACTGTAGCCTCAGTATATGGGCCGCTGCTTAACCCACTGCGCCACCGAGCGGCCCTATTTTTTATTAATTTTAATTTATTTTATTATTTTATTGATTTAATTTGCCTGAAGATGATTATTTTGTACTTTTGTCTGTTTGAATGGTTGTGTTAAAAAAATTAATCAGCCGTTACTCAACAGTTACTCAGTACTTGAGTAGTTTTTTCACCAAGTACTTTTTTACTTTTATTCAAGTTATCATTTGGATGACTACTTTTTACTTCTACTTGAGTCAAATTATTCTGAAGTAACAGTACTTTTACTTGAGTACAATCTTTGGCTACTCTACCCAGCTCTGTCCACCAGGGAAACTTGACGTGCTCCGATTTTAACGCTATAGTTTCCAGAGGTGATACCAACGTTGCTGAACATAAAAAAGCATTAACAAGGAGCCATCATGGGGGGAAATGTGAGCTTTTGGAGTCACAGGGAACGAGGATGTTCTGGAGAAACGGAGTTTGGAGTTGTTTCTTCACAAATGATAGAGAATAGAGCGATTACGGCCAAAACTGTAGCATTCCCACTTAAAGGGGTTTTTCTTGCCTTTGCTTTTTTAATATCTGCTTCGAAATCGTGGTTTGTATCGTAACAGATAAATAGAACTGAACTGAATTAATTGTCATTGATGATGACTCGGATGACTGGATTTCACTGCGTATTTGAACATCTGGATCTGGAGGAGTTTCCAAGACAGAAACACAAACTAACACTTTAGACCAACTGAACATATTTCATGTCGGCTAAAGAAAAAAGTTCAGTTAATCAGCTTCATGATCAAATGTCAAATTGTGGAAACAGGAATGTCTTTGTATTTAACATATTTGTGGCCACACTTAGTTTGATTCCTTGTTTTGTTAATTTAATATATATTCTTTATTTGATGTCAATTAAAAAATGTGTCATTTGTTTCTGCAAAAATGAAATATAAATAAAAAATAAAAACACTATTGGATCAATAGAGAGTATGAGCCAAATCCTAAAGCCTGTATTGGAACATCTCTATCTTCTATTTTTCTTCTTTCTTCTAGATAATATGGCTGGAGTTGGGATTAAAAATGCAACGCCCTCTGTTGTGGAAGAAATTATTATCTGTTTGAAACAAATTAATTCTGACTGAAAGAAAGAAAAAACAGGTTTGTTAATTGCATAAGAGAACAAGCTGCATCTCCGTCCTGAAACTTTAAACTAACAGAAAAGGAGAAGAAAGTTCTGCGTCCTCCCTCCCCGCGAGCTCCTGCGCCTGAATTTCCATACGAGTCACAGCTGAAGTTATTTTCCAACCGGGATTCTTGTAGCAGCTGCAGGCTCAGCAGCACCACACCTCTTCTCTTCCAGGTGGAGCAGAGCTGCAATGCATTGTGGGGACAGGTTACCGGGTCCCCCTGGCCCGGAGGCACAAAGGCAGCCGGCAGGTGTGATGCTCCGGGAGGCCGGTCCCAGAAGAGCAGGCCATGATTAGATGGAAACTTGCAGGAAACTGCAGGAGAGAGGTGGGGGGTGATGAAGGTGACTGGTTTCTGAGTTTCTGCTGCCATCTAGTGGCCGCCACACTGCTCTGCACCGCCGCAGGCTGCAGTACCGCCTGCAACCAGCAGATGGAAGCACCGGACAACCCAACACGTCCCGACCTGCAGGACCAGAACCAGCAGATGGAACCACTTATTCTCTTTTACCATGAAGAAATGTGTAAGCAAAGGTGGGTAGAGTAGCCAAAAATTGTACTCAAGTAAAAGTACTATTACTTCAGAATAATATGACTCAAGTAGAAGTAAAAAGTAGTCATCCAAATAATTACTTGAGTAAAAGTAAAAAAGTACTTGGTGAAAAAACTACAAAGTACTGAGTAACTGTTGAGTAACTTCTGATTTATTTTTTTAACACAACCATTCTAACAGAAAAAAGTACAAAATAATAATCTCCAGGCAAATTAAATCAATAAAATAAATTAAAGTTAATAAAAAATAAAAAATAGCTTAAATTAAAATAATCTTAAAGTAAATTCAAGTACTTTAATAAATAATCAAATAAATAAAATAATAACAGAATAAAAAAATAAATTAAGCACAAGTAGCACAAAAAATGTACTTTTCTTTTTTAACCAGGCAAAACTAGAATAAGCCCATGAACTCATAGAAACTCTGTGTGTGTTTGAGTTTGTGTATATGTGACAAAACATGCAAAAACAAATATTTTTCCCAAAGAATCACCCAGTGATGTCATGAGATTGAAGCGTACGCGGAGGAGATAAAAGAAAAGTAACAGCTCAACGTAGTCTAATGTAGCGGAGTAAGAGTTTCTCCTTTACAAATCTACTCAAGTAAAAGTAAAAAGTATAGTGATTAAAAACTACTCCTAAAAGTACAAAATTTCCCAAAACGTACTCAAGTAAATGTAACGGAGTAAATGTAACTCGTTACTACCCACCTCTGTGTGTAAGAGAGTAATAACACGTTAATAAAGACCCCAGATGCTCAGAACTGATGAACATGTCTCATTGTTTAATCTGTAAATGTGTATGTTCGGTCCATGAAACAGCTTTTATGGGTTTCACACAGTTGATTTATTTAGTTGAATATTAAATGTGTTGAGCTTCTAGATGATTTCACTAGATTTTCTTATTTTCTCTTCTATAATGGGACAAAGGGTCTTATTTAAACTTGTGGTGCTATAGATTTGTTTCATAGGTTTGTAGCATAAAAACGTTTTCAATTGGAAAGGTTTTCCTCTTTGAAATACAATCTCAACTTAATGATAAAAAAGTTAGGATCACTATTTTAGATAAACATGGACTTTTAATTGATTGTATTTGAGGACAAAAATATTTTTTTTAGACTTGAAATGTTATTCATACATTTATTCATTACAATTATTGCATTATGTCACTGAAAAAATATCAATATAGCCTACAACATTAATATTGTCTTTTTTATACTTGTAAGACCCATAAACTCTCTTTATTTTTAATAAAGTCCCCGGATGCTCAGAACTGATGAACACGTCTTATGGTTTAATCTCTAAATGTGTTTTTTCGGGCCATGAAACAGCTTTTATGTGTTTGACACAGTTGATTTATTTAGTTGAACATTTAATGTTCAAGGGCACAAATCCTTGCTGGATGATTTCACTCGTTTTTCTTATTTTCTCTTCTATACTGGGACAAAATGTCTCATTTAAAGTTGTGACGCTATAGATTTGATATATCAACAAAGCTTATTTTATAGGTTTGTAGCATCTAAACGGGTGACATCCACTGCTAATCCAGGACGCGACCAAAAATGATTGATTTAGACTTGAAATGTTATTCATACATTTTTTCATTTCAATTATTGCATTATGTATGAATGTTGTACATTGATATTTTTTCAAAGACCCATAAACTCTCAGTTTATGAGTTTATCTTCACCATCTGGGGTCAACATCAGCAGAAAAGCAGAAAGACATTCAAGTCATCAACTTAAAGGTATAGTCTATAATCGTATTAAAAAAACATTTATTGTTATACTGGGTGAAATGGTCCTTCCATCCTGAGAGTAGCCAGTGAATAATGTGTTCAGAAAAAGGAAAGAAAAAAATCTGACCTCGACAGCTTTAATCCTGTAAAAACTCTGACCAATCTGTTTTTTGCGCACCGAATGGCACGGATTGGTCAGAGGACCAGAGGATTGGCAGGGGGGAAAGAACCAGATGCCTTCATTTTAAGTCCCGCCCACGCCCCCCTCTGTCCCACGCGCGCACTCGTCACGTCGAAAATCTTGCCGGAAAACTTCACACACTCGAGTCACGTTTGCTGAAGAATGGCGCAGAAAACGAGAAAAAGCAGCCAAAAATACCAGCTCCCCAGTATGGGGGTCCGTGGGGATGGAGGCGTCTCCATCCCGGCGAGGGCGGAGAGCGCCGGTGCGGCTGGCGGAGCGCTGCGGTGCCGTGCAGGCTCTAGCCTACGGCGTAGGGTATGCGGCGACGCGCACCATTCTGCGTTGGTGTAACGCAGAACCATAAATCAGCCTTCAGTGTGTGCTCTGTGTGCTGTTCTGAACTTCTCTGTTGTGCTCATTTTGCTGGGACGTCGGGTCCCTCCACCGCAACACAACTTTTGCGGTATGCGTACATTGTTGTGTCTAAAAATTATGCGCAGTGCCCACCTATTCAGAAACAGTACAGATATTCTGTGATATTTTTTTATATTTATAAAAAAATATAATTATAAAAAAATAAAGGATCCCCATAACTTTGATTGGGTGGGCAGGACGCACGCTTGCCCCCCTCTAAAACCGGCCTCGCTTACAGGTGAATGAGACATGGGGTAGTTTTGTTGAAAATGTGCTGTCCAAAATGTCCTGGAAAACTCGACTCCTGCAAATGCGCGTTCCCCAAAGTTTGTGGGGGCGTGGCTTTGGTTGGAGCGCTGACGGGAGGGGGAGGAGGGGGCGGGGCTTAGAGGAGGGGCCACTTTCAAATCTTGCTAGCTCTCCAAAATCAGGGACTATACCTTTAAGTCATTGTTTGTGTGTCAAAAGTCACGATCTACACCTGTTTTTCCTGATTCTGGTCACGAGGGTCCGCTGGAGGCAGGGTGCCTCCTGGACGGGGCCCGGTCCATCGCAGGGGCCCAGACGGACAGAACAACCACACACAAACCTGGTTTTATGGAAGGGGAACCTTTTCAGTGTATTTATTAAAACACTGACTTGAAAAGCATTTTAGCTACCAGGTCACCTGGAAAGAAGCCTCCCTGAAAGGTTGTTTACCGTCTGAATGCTGGTGAGGATTCTGAGCCACCCAGGTCAGGGTAATCCTCAAAGTTTGAATAAAAGGCTATTGGACCAAGACAGGAAGTCCAGCGGACTTCTGTTCAGACTTAAGGGATTTACTCTTTGAAGCACGTCTGATGATTCGTTAAAAACATCTTTAAAAACGCTTTTTGGCACAGAGTCCAGGCAGGGGGCCTAAAGTTACCAACAGTTCCTGTTGAGGTTGATTTAAATGGGTCGGAAAAGTGCCAGATTCACTTAAGAAGGATTAGTGTTGGCGTGCACGGTGCTGAGATGTTCCTGAGTCAACGTCCACGTCTTCCTCTGCAGCAGCAGCTCGCTTTGCTTTATTCTGCAGAGAAACGAGTCATGTGTCCGTATGACCCGGCAGTAACTTTATGGTCCTGAAGCAGCTCCTCCTGACCCGTCTCACTGTCCTCTTGATAGTTTCGTTGGTTCTCAAGTTGCTTTCGTCAACGAAAATTATGACTAAATATCGTCGTCAACGAACCTTTATCACCTGAGGAAAATGAGACAAGACGCAACGAAAATGCTGGTCATGTGACGATAACGATAATTAAATAAATAATGCAATATCATAGAGGAATAAAAACCAGACTAAAATGTAGATTACAAAATAAAAACTCTGCTACAATGTGTCTTAATTTTCGTTGACCAAAATGAGACGAAATGTTCTACCAAAGATCCTTAATGTCCATGTTTTCAGTAGTTTCTCTGGTTTAGTTCTGCTGGGTGACGTCACGTCCTCAATCCCAGTCGCTGCAGCGGGGAATCAGATCCAGAAGATGCAGCTACAGAGTTAGAGGCTGATGCCGTTAACGCAGAGCTCTAGGTTTACGTCAATTACAAACAAAGTTACATAGAGAAACGCAGGGATCTGCTCTGGGGCTGGAGAAGAAGAAGAAGAACCATCTTTAAATACACTTTCCTACATAGACGTGGAAAAGAAAACCCAATGTGTCGTCGAAAAAGAAAACTAAAATTAGAGTCTTCTGTATCTGGAATGAATGTATTCTTGAGTCTATAAGGTAACAATAATATAATAATAAGATAACCTTGTTTGAATTGTAAAATGGGTTTGGCTAAATACAATCTTTTACTAAAATGATAGCTTGACCTAAATCAATCAATCAATCAATCAAATTTTATTTATATAGCACCTTTCATCCAGGTACATGAAATACAAAGTGCTTTGACTAGACTAAAATTAAAATTGAAACAGGCTGAAAAAAACAACACTAGTTGGTTCCGGCTGTCAGTCGGAGCGAGAGGAAGGCGAGTCGTGTCAAATATACGTGTGTTGGAGAGTCATGTTGCTGACTGATGCGTTGGTTTTTAGAGCCGCCCGCAGCTCGTTCGAGGGCGTCTACGTTCAGGTTGCTCCTCCACCAACCCAAACCCAGATACGGGTCAGTTAACGACTAGATGGACGGATATAGGAAAGTGAGGACTGGGATGAATCTATATCAGGCAACGGGTGTAAACAGGCCTCATCTTCGGTTCTCATGCGTTATATGATGCTACATGTTAAGCACAGTATGGGAAACATGATGCATCATGGGACGTGTCCGTCCTGTTTGAACAGAGATGCTTTTGTTCTGAGGGACGTTAATCTGGACTTCTCTAGAAGCGGTCCAGTTAGGGTTGCCAACTCCCTGAAACATAAATAAGGGACACCTCATCAGCAGGGCCGGCCAACCCGATCGCCTTCACCCTTCCTTTTTTTGTGAGTGAAACGATTTTTTTAACTATTTGACTCGAACCTGAATTGAATTAGATGCATATTTTTGAATGCAATGAACACATAGAAAACAAATGATTATCCAGCAATTCACTTTTATACAAAATAACAAAATTAACTGAATAAAATATGTATCTTTCTTAAACAGAAACCTATCCTGCTTAACTTAAAATTTTATAAATTAATATAAATAAATATATATAAATTAATTAATTAAAAAGAGATGTACATCAATTAAGGCTAGAGAAATTTGGAATAGTTGTAATAACAACCTAAAAATGTGTAGTTCTATCTTCAAGTTGAAGGAAATGTTTAAAAAAAAATACTGTAAATAAATATAAAACACTATAATTATAAAGTATACTATCTAAAACATTCTAGAATGTGAAACGTCAATTTTATATTTTGTCTTACTTATTTTTGTCTTCTTTATGTATTGTTTGTTTCCACGGAGTAAAGTTAATGTCTCATATTTATGCTGATCATAAGAAAAAAGGGTAGGCACTAAAAGCTACGGCTTCTGCCTAGACCTTTTCGGCAAAAGAAATGTTTTTTTTTACCTTTTGTTCTGCAAAAAAGTGTGTACAAGTCGAAATAAAGATTCATAACATAACATAACATAACATAACATAACATAACATAAAACAATAGAAAGCTAGTTGAACATCCATTTTTCCTGCAATAACAAAAGTCCAAACAGAAAGTCTGTAGAAAACATATTTGTGCCTCAAAGGCCATCACTGTAGGATACAGTTGTAGTAAAACAGAAAAAAATAACTTATGAACTCAACAGCTCAATGCCATTGGCATTTTATGACTATTTTTTGACTCTCAGTAATACGGGACAAAGTGTGTCCCTTTTCAGCTCAATACGGGACTCGGACTTTAGTTTATAAATACTGGACGATTCCGTTTTTCAAGGGACGGTTGGCAACCCTAGGTCCGGTTGGAGCTCGGCCACTTGAGAGGGTTGATTAAAAGGGCGGGAGGCCGGAGCTCCCGGGCGACGGCGGCGGCGTTGCCACATCTGCCGTATTTATGACTGTTGGGCAGAACTTGACGAGCCTTCGCTCTCCCGCTCGCTGTTTATGTCTGTTGTGCAAACACACTTCCTCTTTTTCTTGTCTCTTAACAAACGCTCATTGTGCCGCGCCGTTTCCCTTCTCTCTCGCCGATTTCTCCCCCGTCTGGTTTCTCCCCCCTCGAACAATGGATCATATCTCAGACAGGAACCAGATGCTTCAGCAATTACATTAATATCTGCTCCCGGAGTCCGTGGGCTCGCCAGCCGCTCTGAACGCTGCCGTTCCTCCATCATTAGTGCCGCAACGAACTTAAGGGTAACTTTATTGATACCCGAAGGTAGATTTGTTTGCAGGTAAAAAGTACTTACAACAACACCATACAGTACAGTGACAGTGACACAAGACAAACAGGAGAATAACAAAACAAAACATTGACGGACAAACAAAACAAATGCTCTAGATTGAATAAGCAATACACTAGAGCAGGGGTCGACAACCCGCGGCTCTAGAGCCGAATGCGGCTCTTTAGCGCCGCCCTAGTGGCTCCTGGAGCTTTTTCAAAATTGTTTGACCTTTTTTTTATTTTTTCTTCTTTTTTTCCTTTTTTTCTTTTTTTCTTCTTTTTCCTTTTTTCTCTTTTTTTTCTTCCTTTTTCCTTTCATTTTTAATCTTTTCTCGAGATTGTACTTCAACATTAATCTTCAAATTTCAACTTTTTTCTCAACATTTCGACTTTTCTCGAGATTGTACTTCAACATTAATCTTGAAATTTCGACTTTTTTCTTGACATTTCGACTTTTTTCTCGACATTTTGACTTTTTTCTCGAAATTTTGACTATTTCCTCGACATTTCAACTTTTTTCTCAACATTTCGATTTTTTTCTCGAAATTTTACATTATTATTTACATTACATTTACATTTACATTTCGCCTTTCGCCATTTGCCTTCATTCTAAGGCTTATATAAGACTTTTCATTTTTTTGCGGCTCCAGACATTTATTTTTTGTGTTTTTGGTCCAATATGGCTCTTTCAACATTTTAGGTTGCCGACTCCTGCACTAGAGAGTATGCATTGACGTCACATTCCCACTGGACCAGCCCCCTTACTTGCACTGAGTGGCAAAACATCAGCAAAAATGGCTGCAACTAGTGGAGAAGACGGGATAACAGCCGATTATTGGCTTAAATTAAAGGCAGTTGGACTTGACAGTGACCCGTACAGTTACCCCAAGAACCAGTGGTCCATGGACATTAATATTTGGCCACGAATCAAGTTTCCGGATATTTATATGTACTTAATTTCTACGCCGGGGAAATACACGAAGCAAAGCTTGAAGGCATACAAAAGTCTTGACGCTTGGTCATACTTTGTAGCAGGGCGAGTGCTACGGGGGCCCGACCGACAGGATAGAGGAGGACACAGAGTTTGGTGCAGAGCCCTTTTATTTACCAGAACACCGCCACACGTGCACAAGCACATCAGTCAGATCACATCAGCCTTATAAGGCAGGCAGGGTGGAGAGCGGCAGCCACTCAGGTGGATGGGACACAGGTGCGTGTGTCCCATCCACCTCTCCACCCTGCCACATACTTCAAGGCAGGATTTGTTGGCGAAATTAAAGTGATGAGGACACCGAACTTTATGATTTGACCGTTTAACATTAGCTACCCAAAAATCCAACATTACCTGATACAAAATGGGAACCGCAAATCCACGTTTCGGTGCCTGGAATCCAGTTGTTTCTGCGAATTGCAGCGATCCATTTGTCTCTCTTAAGCGTATTTGTTGGCGGTCTGTAAAACGATAACTCTGATTTCTTGCTAAATCTATGAGTACAGTCGATCGCACAACAGCTCTTTCCCATTTTAGATGTTTTCCAGTTGCTCAAACTGAAAGTCTACGCTGCCACTCAGTCTTTCTGCCACTCAGTCTTTCTGCCACTCAGTGGGCGTAACCCGCTGTGAAGTTCCATCTGTGACGTCATGCGCATTCCCTATATAGATAAATAAATAGGCCTAGATGGAGGATGATAAATCATGTCCTATTTAGGGCATTAATAGCTGAGGGGACAAAACTACATTTATACCTTTTAGTTTTGCACAAAGGCCTTTTAAACCTACGGCCAGAAGCGAGATACTGGAATTTGCCGTGTAGTAGATGAGATGTATCATCTAAGATGGACCCAGCTAGTCTCTGTGGCTGCCCAATAAAAGGGCCTTCTAAGTTGAGTTGTGGCTCCAATCAGTTTACTGCTACACCTCACAATCTGATTAAGCGAGTTTTTATTTTTTAGGGGTAAGTTGCCAAACCAGGACACTCAGGCCCCGTTTACACGGAGCAAAAACAGTGGCGTTTTAATGCGTTTTGGCTGTTCGTTTACACAGAAACGAAGCTCAAAGTCACCAAAAACGATAATTTCTGAAAACCCTGGCCAAAGTGGAGATTTTCAAAAACTCCATCTTCAAGTTTGCTTGTAAATGGAGGGAAACGGAGATTTAGGCTTCAGAACGTCACATTATGCAACAGAAACGTCACCAGCATCTTTTGTGCGACCTGTGTTTACAATTTGTTAGGCCACCGTCAATATTTTCTTGTATTTTACCTGTTTTATATTCTAAAGTCACACTTAAAAGTAACTCCACTTCTCTGTCACTCCAAACGAAAGACTCTCGTTCCGTCTTGGAAGTAACTGGCAGTCTGATTTATGGTTCCGCGTTAAACCAACGCAGAGCCTACGGCGTTGGTTTATTATTATTATTCAGGCTTCACACGTGTCATTTGTTGACGTTTTTTTCCAGGTTTCTGATTTCGATTGGCTAGCATGACTTTATGTTTCTCGTTACACTGCCCCCTGCAGGTTTTGGATGCTCATAGCACCTTAACAGCGTATTTATGCGGGTTCGTGTAAACGAGGGTATTTTTTCAAAACGTAGAGGGGCCTAAGCTAAAAGAGATCGATTCAATAAAACATCTATAGAACATGGTGAGCAGCTTTTTATCAATGTGAAAAGATGACAGAGCTTCGTTAATTAAGAAGTGTAGACGTTGACCATGACATCTCGGTGGGGTGTCATACCAGAGGTATTCTGGGCTGCCACTGTGCCTCTGAGCAAGTGGAGCGAGATCTCCAGTGACCGCAGAGTGACATCAGCCACTTGCTCGGGCTTCTGCATTGTGTGAGAAGAAGGAGCCATTATGTGGCGGAGCGAGGGCTGGCGGGAGGAAGTCCTGACGGCGCAGTCGTGGCGTCGGTCCAAGCGCAGCCACCACCACGTTCAAGCACGGAACAAGTGGTTATTGTGTCACGCTCCGAGAAACGCAGCGCTGCAGTGTCACATTGTCCCCAACAGCAGGTCATTGAACCCCACTTCCTTCCTGAAAGCTCTGCGAGTTAAACGCCCGCGCTTTTCCTTCTTTCTTTCTCTTTTTTAGAAACTGTCCAGTTGGTTGGGCTTATTGTTTGGAAAAAAAGTGGTTTTATCTTTCTGATCCTGAAACTAACTGAAACAGTGAATCAACAAAGCAGAATTTACATTTAGCGTGAGCATCCTTTTAAGTTTCAGTGAAACAGAAATTAATGTTCTAAATTTGTCACATCAGACAAGACATATTTTATGAACCACACAGGCAATAATAATAATCATTTTATTTTTTTTGTTAAATAATTTAAAAAAAATAATAATACAACAAAACCACCAACCACCAACATGGAAGAAGTGGACGAACCTGCAGTTCCTCGAAGGACCAGTAGGGGTGGACTCTAAAAGCTGGCCAAGCTCCACTGACCATCACGGGGAAAAGTAATAAACATACTTATCGCATGGTTTTTACAGCTAGATCTACGGTGGCCGACAAAGGCCAAACGCACTGCAACGGCCTAATGAGTCTCAGTTAAGGAAAACGGCTTCAAGTACAGAAACGATTCAAATTCACAAACTCAAAACGAGGTACAAAAAGAGGAACGTGTTGCAAATGAAAAAACGTGCTGCAAAAAACAAAGACAAATGCAGCATCATCAAACGCACTGCAACTAGAGAAACGATGCAAAGCACAAAACGATATAAAACAAGAAACCATCTTCAAAAGAAAAACGCTTCATACCCGGTCACTACAATCGGAAGTGCTCCAAACCTGCAGGGGGCGCTCTCGGCCGAGACCGAACAGCTGACTGAACCACAGTGTTTACATCCATGGTTTAAACATACAGCGGGAACGGTAATGTGATTTTTATCTGACTATATTTATATACGATGTTTATATCACTGTATAATATATTTTACACGAGACGATACAAGGCTGCACATAATATTAAGAAGATAAGATCATGATTAGAGATTGACATAAAGCACCTGTTAACGTTACATATAGTACATTAAAAAGCCCTCTTATCACAGTCTTCCATAACATACAGCGCTGCACATTACATGTTATGCTTGTTAATGACAGAAAGAAAAAAAGCACAGGGTTTATATTATGGAAGACTGTGACAAGAGGGCTTCTTAATGTACTATTAAAACGGGTGCTTTATATCAATATGTGTATTATGTGCAGCCTTGTATCGTCTGGTGTAACGTTAAAATATAATAAAGAAACACCTTGTAATGTACAGCGTACAGTGATATAAACATTGTATATAAATATAGTCAGATAAAAATCACACATGTTTAAACCATGGATGTAAACACTGTGGTTCAGTCAGCTGCACCCCCTGCAGGTTTGGAGCACTTCCGGTTGTAGTGACCGGTTATGAAACGTTTTTTCATTTGCACCACGTTCCTATTTTTGTACCTCGTTTTGAGTTTGTGAATTTGAATCGTTTCTGTACTTGAAGCCGTTTTCCTTAACTGAGACTCATTAGGCCGTGTCAGTGTGTTTGGCCCTTGTCGGCCACCGTATAGATCTTCACAAACATGAGAACTGTAAAAGGATTGAATTATTATTTATCTGTCCGCCAATACTGGTGTCCCTTTCACTAGAAAACAGGAAAGTTTCCTTAAATTGTAAGCAATATGAACATGAGGATAAAAACACTGGTCAAACCTTTGCGGTCGTCCCTTACCAACATCATAACAGTTGTCTTCAGCTCGATCAGCAGCCAGAATCATTTTGTAAAATATACTTTAAAAGTGTGATGAAGCCCCACAAATATGAGGCCATATTTGTTGCCAATCGCAAGAAGAGTTGATCTCTTTATGGTAAACCGATGAGGTGCCTCAAAAACCTTTTCTGAAACAGGAATTTCTAAAGAGAAAAACATAGTTTCTAGTTCATTGGTGATAAACACAAAAGCACTGGTCATAACAAAACATTACAGAAAACACACAAAATGTCCTTTTTTTTAAAATAAAAATTACAAAACCAGAAAACTGTCTCTTTCCAAAATCCAAAACCCTCAACAGAAAATTATGTGAAACACACAATTTCACAAACAGCGTTTTACTGTCATGTTTTCTGAAGTCTTGTTGTGGAAAAACCCATTAAAAGCTCTCTAACATTTATGTATGTATGCTCAATAAAAAACGTGGTGACTCAACATTTTTTGTCAACATAATGACATTTATGAAATGAAAGAAAATTGTAAAAAGGTGATGAAATCCGACCATCGGATGTGTCCCATCCTGCCTATACCTGCACTGGGCAAAAAGCCTCAGGAAATATCTGTCAGGTTAGATATATTTTTAAAATTCTTCCCTGGATGTTGCTGATGCTGTTGAGATCCTTCCTGCTCACGGCCACAACTTTAATGTCTTTGATTTTGAAGAAACTTGGATAATGACATTTTGTTAAAAATCTAATATACAGGACTGTCTCAGAAAATTAGAATATTGTCATAAAGTCCTTTATTTTCTGTAATGCAAAAATGTCATACATTCTGGATTCATTACAAATCAACTGAAATTTTGCAAGCCTTTTATTATTTTAATATTGCTGATCATGGTTTACAGCTTAAGAAAACTCAAATATCCTATCTCAAAAAATTAGAATATTCTGGGAATCTTAATCTTAAACTGTAAGCCATAATCAGCAATATTAAAATAATAAAAGGCTTGCAATATTTCAGTTCATTTGTAATTAATCCAGAATGTATGACATTTTTGTTTTTTTAATTGCATTACAGAAAATAAAGAACTTTATCACAATATTCTAATTTTCTGAGACAGCCCTGTACCTGGAAGACGGCATGGTTAGTCTATGTGTAAAATATACTTTAAAACTGTGATGAAGCCCCACAAATACAGTATGAGGCCATATTTGTTGCCAATCGCGAGGAGAGTTGATCTTTTTTTGGGCAACCGTTGAGGTGAAGATGTTTTGTCTATGTTCTTTTCGTGGTCACTAACCCTCCCTGGATGTTTCCAGTCATGATTAATGCCTGATTTTGGGATGACAGGAGCTTGCAGCAGAGTAATAAACTGATCCGGTCGATGGTGAGTAAAGAAGCCATTCTGTTCCCTTTGGAACAGACAAGAAAAATCAATTGCAGCATTTTAATACAAAGAAGAAATTCCTCCGTCCCCACATTTTTGTACACTGAGCGGGTTGCTTAGCAACATTTGATGCCACGCTGCAACCAGCTCAGTGTACAATTATCTGCGTCATCTTTGACCCGCCTCATGCCGACTGACCAATGAGGAGAGGGTCTCGGCTCACATTCAAAGTCACAGGCAGTGCAAGGACTCGGACAGTTTATCGTAAAACCGGAGTTAACCAGATATATTGCTTGGGCCCCTTACAGGTCGTGGGCCCAGTTGGCCATATGGTTAATCCAGCCTTGGCCATATAAGGAAATTACACCCTCTCTGACGTCATAGTACGACGGAGCATTAGGGCCAAACTAAGACAAAAAAAAAATGGAAATTACGAGTATAAAGTCATAATATAATGAGAATAAAGTCGTAAAATTACGAGAATAAAGTCATAATGTTGCGAGAATAAAGTCGTAATAGAATAAAGTCGTAATATGAGAATAAAGTCGTTATATTATGAGAATAAAGTCGTAGTATTACGAGAATAAAGTCGTAATATTACGAGAATAAAGTTGTAATATTACGAGAATGAAGTCTTAACATTACGAGAAGTCGTAACATTACGAGACTAAAGTCGTAATATTATGAGAATATAATTTATGAGAACTCTTCTCCCTGTGTAAAAATGAGGAATATTGAGCATCTTGTGAAGTTATATTTATATATTTATAATATATTTAATATTAGGACTTTATTCTCGTAATATTACGACTTTATTCTAAAAATATTACGACTTTATTCTCGTAATTTTACGACTTTATGCTCGTAATTTAACGACTTTATTCTCGTAATTTCCATCTTTTTTTTTGTCTTAGTTTGGCCCTAATACTCCGTCGTATCATAGAGATCCAAAGTTAGGAAAAAAATTCTCCACAAGGACCCATTTTCAGCCTGAAAACTGAGTATTTTGTGTACAGGAACCCTAAAACATATGTGAACCTTGTTGTTTAAGACTCCAGTCATGTTTAGGATGAGATAATAAGTCATCAAGCTTAATATGGCCACGGTGAATGCTCCATTTTCAGCACAACTGTTGGGAGGAAGAGAGTCGATCTGGAAATGTGTGTTTATTAATCAGATGTCTCAGATGAAAATGTGTACCAGGTTAAAAACAAGACAGATCTGTGCATGTAACTTCAACTTTCCCTCAGCACGACTCTCAAGAGGAAAACAACAGTACAAACCGAGCATCCAGGAACTGCAAACTCTGTTTTTGATTGTCGCTGATTTGAGACCTTCTACCTCTCTTCTTCTTCTTTTTTCTGGGCCGGGTCCCACATATCTTTTTTTTCTGAGTTTTGTTAGTACCTTTTTTTATTATTAAACTTTTTTAGTCTCAACGGTCTTATTGGGCAAAGCACAAAGTAATATTTACTGTTTTGACCCTTCTTAAGCAGCAGGAACTACGTCCTCTGAGCGCGGCGTCGGCTCTGATGTGCATCTCTTTGCCAGAAGACAGCGGGAGCAGCGTCCCGGCGTCCCTCCGCCAAGAGTCTGCTTCGTGTTTGCAGTTGGTTTTTTCCACTTCTTACTTGGGCTCGGAGTTTGTGCAGTTCTGTTTTTGATTGTCGCTGATTTGAGACCTTCTACCTCTCTTCTTCTTCTTTGTTTTTCTGGGCCAGATCCCACATATCTTTTTCTGATTGACTTTTGTTAGTACTTTTTTTCTATTATTAAACTTTCTTTAGTTTGGTTTCAACGGTCTTATTGGAGAAAGCATCACATTTAAGCACAAAGTCAATATTCACTGTTTTGACCCTTCTTAAGCAGCTCACTCTGGCACGCTGGAAGTCTCGTTTCCGGGCTGATCCTGGCTGATAAAGAGATATTTTTTGCTAATTCTTCTGCTTTTCCACCAATGTTTTGAGGACTTTCCATCTCTGAGCTACCTGACCACTTCTCCCTCGTAACGTGGTGCAGAAACTGAGAGCTGCTTTCACCAGACTGGCATCTAGTCACATGACAACCAGGTGTGATGTCTAACACATCTGCACGGTAAACATCTGTTTCTGACTTTGGTCTCAGTGTCGGTGTCGGGAGTCTTCCACCTCCACGCGAAGACGGTCTTGGCAGAGGGACGGTGATAATTCCCGTCTCGTAAAGCCGTGAAACTTGGGCGCACCGACCCTGTTCAATGTCAAAAACAAACATTACTCCTTGTGTGAGGACATAAAACGCTCAGGAGAGGAAACTCGGATAAAAGAGATCTGACGGCTGTTGGTGATAAAAAACGCTCCCTCCATTAAACATCTCTGGAGATACATGGGAGAAGGAGCTAAACATCATAATTGATGATGAAGAATGGAAGGATGTATGGAGATATGCTAAATCAATTTCAGTTTGCAATCGCGCCAAAGCAATACAGTCCAAAATTATACACAGAATGCACATATCCCCCAACCGTAGACATAAGTTCAATCCTACTCTCTCACCCACGTGCCTTAAATGCAAGATAGAAATTGGTACCCTAACTCATTGTTTTTGGTCATGTTGTAAACTGCAAATGTATTGGTCTAATGTGCTATTTGAAATAGAAAAGATATTGGGTTTAAAACTGGAGATGGATCCCGTATCTCTCGTATTGGGCCTCACAACACTTAACATCCCCTTAGAATCCCCTTAGAATCCCTCACAGAAAAGAGGTTAGAAGCGGTAGAACTAGAGACACGGCCCACAGGCTGAATTTCTGTTTTATGTAGAAAAAACAAGCTTTAGATTGTTTTTAAGACATTCAAGGCCTGTTTAAAATATACATTAAATGCCATAATAGGTCCCCTTTAAAGGCTGGCAAAGAGTGGTGTTTGATCTGGTGCCATTAGATTACCTAACATGTGTATTACATTCAAAAAGAGACTAATTCTATAAAGTTTGGGAGCCCTACTTGAACTATGTAGAGCCTGATGTCTCTAATATCATGTTGCAGGGATTTTCTTGACTGGTCATACCGTACATTTTTACTGTAACCCAGGGTATTATTTATATGGATCTGAGCTGGTGTTTTGTTTTGTTTGTTTGTTTGTTTGTTTGCCTGTTTTGCTTGTTATTTCTGTGGATCATAATCCATTCTTTACTTGTAAAAGTGAAAAAATTAATAAAAATATTGTTTAAAAAAAATGCAGGCCCAACAGAACCTACTGGTTCCCGACTCAGAGAAACCATGGCCACGTTTACACAGAGCCGGGTATTTACAAAAATGGATATTTCCCCTTATACCTTTTGAAAAATGCCATCATTTACACGAACCCCCATAAATACGCTGTTAATGAGCAGCCAAACCTGCAGGGGGCAGTGTTACGAGAGGCATAAAGTCATGCTAGCCAATCGGAATCCTTGAAAAAAACATCAACAAATGACACGTGGCCAAACACAGGTCGCACACATGATGCTGGTGACGTTTCTGTCGCATAATGTGACGTTCTGAAGCATAAATGTCCGTTTCTCTCTGTTTACAAGCAAATGAAGACGGAGTTTTTGCAAATCTCCACTTTGGTTGGAGTTTTCAGGAATGACCATTTTTGGTGACTTTGAGCTTCGTTTTCGTGTAAACGAATGGCCAAAATGCATGAAAACACCACCGTTTTTGCTTCATGTAAACGGGGCACATCATTGAGCGCTGCAACTTTCCAGGACTTTCCTCATCTTCCAGCCCCTAGACGACCACACAGCATCCAGAGAAGCATCAGTCCCTCCCTCCGGGCCCGTGACTCGGTCACGATGGCGTCAACCCCGGGGCCGCCGCACTGCCACTAAGTGCTCCTGAAGAGCAGCCGCTTGCATCTCACAAAGGGAAGAAACGGCGCTCCGGGACCGGCAGTTAAGCGTCAGCCGCAGCATGAAATATTCACAAAAGACGATATGAGAGGAGGTAACTGCGCCGAGTTGCTGGTGTCTGCTCGGTCGCCTTGAGGCAGGAAGATTAATCTGCTCAAGGCGGAGAAGGAAGTACATGTGTCGAAATGGCGTGCGGTACTTTGTAGGGGAAAGATTTTATATTTGTACATGCAACAGATGATACACAATATGCATTTTTCACAAATGTAGATATTGCTAGCTGAGCGTGAGTACTCTGATACCTCGACGTTCGTCACACGGACGTCCATTTATCCATTTATCAGAACGGCTCCCTCTCTTCTGGTGTTTTGAGGACGGTACGTCTCATTTTCACTCTCAAGTGAACAAGGAGTATGTGTTACTTGGGCTCATTTCAGCCGCCAGCGGGATGCCAAGCGTGCTGAAGAACCTCAGCCGTGTGGCACACTCCTGATTTAATGATGGCAACGAGTCGGCAAATCTTTTATTCCTGGAAAGGAAGATTTTTACAATTTTTTTGCCATCTGGAGGACTTCTATTTCCCTCTCGTTGATCAGTCTTGCACCCCTTAACTCTTATCCCTGGTGCTCCTGGTCTGCGTTTGTTTGGTCCGGTCTCGAGTCCTCAGCGTCCGAGGTTGAGCCGAGTCCAAGTCATGAAAGAGTCCAAGGGAAGTTCAGTTCAAAGATACAGCTGTCAGCTTTTTAAACATGTGCAACGTTGCAAAGTTTGCAAAGTTCCTGCTACACTGAATAAAAGCTGTTGTCCTCAGTGAATCACAGTAAAATCACAGAAAATTCACATTAACTGAACTATCTGAACACGAGCCGGCTGCAGCTGCAGGCTGTAAACGCAACAACGATGACGGTGGTTTTAACTCCAGTTCATCCATCAGCAAGCCCCGCTCCGACACTTCCGACACATACGATGCACGTATAACATGAACTAACGGCATGTGGCATCGTGCATCTGGCATGAATTTAATACTTAACGTAATGTAGGACTGATGCAGAATCAATCTGAGGATTCGACTCAAGTCCGAGTCCCTAGCGCTCACATCTGAGCCCAGTCGGACCAGGACTGTCAAGTTGAAACGTTCATAATATCTTCAGGCTAGTTTTGGTTGATTCCTTTTTTTATCACGAGATTATACTGTAATGCTCTTCTTACTGGTCTGCCCAAGAATACCATCAATAAGCTGCAACTGGTTCAAAACGCTGCAGCACGACTTCTGACTCAGACCAGAAGGAGAGCACACATTAGGCCCATTTTAAAATTCCTACACTGGCTACCTGTTAGTTTTCGTGTTGATTTTAAAGTTCTTTTATTAGTTTATAAAGCGCTACATGGGCTTGCGCCAGAGTATATTTCAGAGATGTTTTTATTCTATGAACCAGGAAGGACCTCAGATCTTCTGGCTATTCTTTTCTAGCTGTTCCACAGAGTAGAACTAAAAGATTTGGTGATGCTGCTTTTAGCCACTATGCTCCAAAACTGTGGAACCGCCTGTCGGAGGACCTGAGAAGAGCTGGAAATGTGGACATTTTTAAACGTAGACTAAAAACTCATCTCTTTGGTCTGGCTTTTATGTAGCATCACATTTTATAGTTCTAGTTTTATTCCGTTTAAAAATTTTTAAAGGTATCTGTTTTATTTATTTATCTATCTCTTATAATGTTTTTATTATTTTTATTGTTGTGGACTGATTATTTTTTTATTTTTTTTAGCCTTAATCCTTGAACCTTTATCTTTTTATAAATTTTATATATTTTATATTGTATGTCAGGGTGCATTGGTCTCCCAGTTTTTATTTTTTTTGGTCTCCCAGTTTTTATTTGTTTATTATGCTTATTTTTCAATCAAAATGTCAAAGCACCTTGTATTTCATGTACCTGGACGAAAGGTGCTATATAAATAAAATTTGATTGATTGATTGATTAATGCACGCAGATTTCAGGAAATCTGACACTCAGCCCAACCTGTAGTTTGCAAAACACTGTAGTATAACCCTTGTGGACTGTATGACCCAACGCAGGAACCATCGTCAACGTGACACACTGGTGTTAGGAAGAGCTGCCGGCGGACGTCTACAGGAAAATATCCTGCTCTGCAGGGGTTTGTGGGCAGGGAAATCAGAAATCTGTGTTCAACCATCTAGACCGCCGCCTACCAAGTAACGGTGGCCAGCCATTGGCTGAGCCGACTGTCAATCAAAGACATACGCATATTTTACACATATTCTATGTATGTATGTATTTAAGTATGTGTGTGTATATATATAATATATACACAATGTGTGTGTATATATCAAAATCAAAAATCGCTTTATTTCGCCAAATGTACACAGGGATTTGACCTGGTAAAAACAGAACCACTGAGCACTATTATTTGTAATAACTATTACAAATAAAAATAGAAAAAATATACTAAGTAAATAAAAAATATAGAATACATATGTAATATGTACAATGCCCAGGAGTATTTACAGGATGGCAGGAATGAAAAATGAAATGGCTCTGGGGGAAAAACTGTTCAAGTTCCTGGTGGTTTCTGCTCTGATGGACCTGAACCTGCGTTCTGATGGGAGGGGGATATATAATATATGTGTGCATGTCCTGGTATTTAACAGATGATTAGATTGTTTTAATTTAGGAGATTTTCTTCCTGTTTTCATTATTTTGGGACCCAGTTTTAGTTCACCTGGTTGCATCGTCACCTTGAGACAACCAAAGGTCACTTCTCAGTCGTGATCACAACACCACATGAAGCGATCCTTGTCATTAAAATGAGATCCACAACTTCAGGAATGATTTCCAGCTACGACGTTTATAATTAGTGGATAATATTCTTCACAAGGAAGCAACAGAAAGAAAGAGGTAGCGCTTCTTCTCTTCTTTAACCCTTGTGCTGTCTTTGGGTCAAGGAAGGAAGGAAGGAAGGAAGGAAGGAAGGAAGGAAGGAAGGAAGGAAGGAAGGAAGGAAGGAAGGAAGGAAGGAAGGAAGGAAGGAAGGAAGGAAGGAAGGAAGGAAGGAAGGAAGGAAGGAAGGAAGGAAGGAAGGAAGGAAGGAAGGAAGGAAGGAAGCAAAGAAGGAAGCAAAGAAGGAAGCAAAGAAGGAAGGAAGGGAGAAAAAAAGGAAACAAAGAAGGAAGGAAGGGAGAAAAGAAGGAAGGAAGGAAAGGAAGGAAGGAAGGGAGGAAGGGAGAAAAGGGGAAGGGAAGAAGGAAGGAAGGAAGGAAGGAAGGAAGGAAGGAAGGAAGGAAGGAAGGAAGGAAGGAAGGAAGGAAGGAAGGAAGGAAGGAAGGAAGGAAGGAAGGAAGGAAGGAAGGAAGGAAGGAAGGAAGGGAGAAAAGAGGAAGGGAAGAAGGAAGGAAGGAAGGAAGGAAGGAAACAAGGAAAGAAGGAAGGAAGGAAGGAAGGAAGGGAGAAAAGAGGAAGGGAAGAAGGAAGGAAGGAAGGAAGGGAAAAAAGAAGGAAGGAAGGAAGGAAGGAAGGAAGGAAGGAAGGAAGGAAGGAAGGAAGGAAGGAAGGAAGGAAGGGAGAAAGAAAACAAGGGAAGAAGGAAGGAAGGGGAAAAAAGAGGAAGGGAAGAAGGAAGGAGAGAGCAGAAGGAAGGAAGGAAGGAAGGAAGGAAGGAAGGAAGGAAGGAAGGAAGGAAGGAAGGAAGGAAGGAAGGAAGGAAGGAAGGAAGGAAGGAAGGAAGGAAGGAAGAAGACAAGGAAAGAAGGAAGGAAGGAAGGGAAGAAGGAAGGAAGGAAGGAAGGAAGGAAGGAAGGAAGGAAGGAAGGAAGGAAGGAAGGAAGGAAGGAAGGAAGGAAGAAGACAAGGAAAGAAGGAAGGAAGGAAGGGAAGAAGGAAGGAGAGAGCAGGAGGAAAGAAGGAAGGAAGGAAGGAAGGAAGGAAGGAAGGAAGGAAGGAAGGAAGGAAGGAAGGAAGGAAGGAAGGAAGGAAGGAAGGAAGGAAGGAAGGAAGGAAGGAAGGAAGGAAGGAAGGAAGAAGACAAGGAAAGAAGGAAGAAGACAAGGAAAGAAGGAAGGAGAATTAGGTCATTTTGACCTGAAGACAGTACAAGGGTTAAATCATATTAAATCTCACCATTCCTCCCTCCGTGATCTTACTGATGGCACCGACGTGCACGTTCTCCTGGACCTGCTGCTGGCCTGAATGTCATCCTGACTGACTGATGGGGCCGAATGTGACTGATAACACGACTCTGGTCCCTGAAGAAGCGGTTGAGGATGGATCAATAACCCGAGGGGCCAAGTCGGGAGGGTGATGGAGAGGAAACTGGATGGGCTTTATCAGCGATGGGTACCTGCAGGCCGTCGTGGCGTCTAAACCTCCGCCGGCTGCAGACGCCTCCTCCCAACCAGACGGCGTTGACGGAGGACGCTGACTGGGTTTCTGCTGCTCTGTTTTACACCTTGTCATAACAGTGGCTGCCTGGCTCTCTCCAGCTCCGCGGCTCTTTCGTAAACACAGACGGAGGATTTAGGTTTGGCCGCGGCACTCAGGCCCAGACCCATCCGTCAGTCCGTCCATCCGTCTTTTCCGCTCCGCCGCTCACTTCTGAGAAAACGCAGCGGCCTCGTCGTCGTTCCGCGCCGCTGATTTATTCCAGACGATGTTTGCTCCCCGAATCCTCCGCGATGACTCTCACGTTGTTTGAAAGCTTGTCTCCTCTCCAGTGTTGGAGCTTTAAGTGGCCATCTAATTTTAATCCCTGGTACCTCTGGAGCAGCTCTGCCTGCAGCATGAATCTTAAACTCTGCAGTTATTTCTGAACCTTTAACTCTGTGGTTGCTGCAAACCAGGAGAAGAGCAATAAATGTATATATATTATACATAAATGCATTTCTAATGTGATTGAGTAACAGTCGGCCCAGCCAATGGCTAGCCGTTATTACTTCCTCCTCTATAATTGTCATGCTACGGCGTTTAGCCAAGCGACCATCAGTTTCCACTAGTTTCCACTGAACGTGACAGTATCAGCTGAAGGACCTTTGGCTACCAGCCAGGGGCGTCAATTGGGTATGGCAAGGTATGGCAGCCGCCACACCTTGGCTTCGTTTGTTTTTTTAACACATTTATGGAATTACTCTGTCTATTTGTATTGATTATTCTATTACTTAATACATATAGAATAACTACAAATGCAACTCAGAACAACATGATCAATTTCACTAGTTATTATACACTGCAAAAACTGAAAATCTTAAGAATATTTGTCTTATTTCTAGTTAAAATGTCAAATTTTTAGTCAAAAAAAATCTCATTACATTTAAGACAAGACTCAAAAACAACCATTTTCACCTGTTTCAAGTAGATTTTCACTTAAAATAAGTGGAAAAATCTGCCAGTGGAACAAGATTTTTTTTCTTGTAATGAGAAGATAAATCTTGTTCCACTGGCAGATTTTTCTACTTATTTCAAGTGAAAATTTACTTGAAACAGGTGAAAATTGTCAAATAACAAGTTATTTTTCTGGTGATGACTCTTGTTTTAAGTGTAATGAGATTTTTTTGACTAAAAATTAGACATTTTAACTAGAAATAAGACAAATATTCCTTTTTTTTTTACTTTTTGCAGTGAGCGAGACTGCATTTGAAAAAGTTCCAATTTTCTTGACCACACAGCTACATAGCAGACTTCTGTGATGAGTATTTGCTGGACGTGTTGATTGATACTCTAGTTAAGTTCTGTGACTCGTAACCTTGCCATACCTTAGCTTCGACTGAATTGAGGCCACTGCTACCAGCGTCTTCCTGAGCAGCACGGCTTTGTGGCGTCTGAAGAAAGAGATGAAGCGAGAACCTTCAGCCGATCCACACCGGAGCAGTCGGAGCAGCCGCAGAGCTGCTGGCAAAGAATTTCAACATGACCTCCCGTTTCCAGCTCAGTAGCAAAAGTCCTTACAGCACAAATCAAAAGATCAAAATACCTGAGGTGGTATATGTAAAAAAAGATAAAAATGTCCACTGTTCTGTTGTCATTGATGTGAGGGCAAAACTGCTTCTTTTTTTTTTTTTAATCCCATACGATCACTAAATAACCCATAGCTGGTGAATGCCTCCCCTCATGAAAACAACCTTGGACTGTTGCACCTTTCACTTCATCTATTGCTGCTGCTTTTACTGCTATATTACACATTGTAATGTGAGTGTGGAGATACTGTATGTATGGTTGTGGGGATAAGGGGGATGAGTGAGGTTGAAGTGTATGTATGTCTGGGGGGGATGTCTTGTCTGTCATACGTTGTATTTATTAGTATTTTTATTTATTTGATTTGATTTTAAAGCACTGATCGGAGTAGCACGTTAAATTTGGTTGTGTTGTTACACTGTATGCAACACAAGGATAAATAAAGCTTCTATTCTATTTTTTTTGTTTTAACCAGGATGTAAATGTTTATTTCTTACACTTTAAAGGAGCATGAGGCAGGATTTATGAAAAAAATGCGTATACGTTTTAAGTTTTCTAGTAATAATGTCAGATGCAGCGTTCCAAACCAAAAAGAATGAGCCCTCTAGTGCAGGGGTTCCCAACCTTTTTTGAGCCAAGGACCAGCAGAAGTATAAACAAAAAGCTCAGGGACCGGTTGACAATTTATGTCAATTTTAATAAACATTTTAGAAAAAAACTATGCATTTTAAAATGCAGGCTATCATCAGCGACGTTAGCTGATGTTGTGCCCTTTAAAACTTGCTTCTGCAAATGTAACTCACGTTTTTTCCTTTCGAAAAAATCCACTGGTTTGTCTTTGAGAGAAGGATGTTTTGTATTTAAGTATCTTTGAAGCTTGGATGGCTTCATTGCTTCGTTGGCGAGCGTTTCTCCACATAAAATACATAGTGGGTTTGGCGCCTCCAAATCGCCCGTTGCAACAAATCCGTATTTTATATACATAATGTCGTACTTGCGATTAAAGCTTTTGCTTTTCTTTTTGGTAGGATTTTCTACTTGTTCATCACCATTTCTTTTACTCGAACAACCAGTAAAGAAACGGCTCATGGAGGTTTGCTGAGGTCCGCTCATCTCTGCAGCAGACAGTACCTAACCTGCATACAGCACCTGTGCATGGCGCTGTTCAGTCCGGTCGGGTACCAGAACTTATTGTCCGCCAAGCCATGACAGGGCTGCCACTCAAAGAAACACATTTCGATTTATACAAGTTTTGGATGAAATTATATGACAAAAAAATGCAAAAATTGTTTTCTTAAATTTAGTATGAGGTTGCTTTAATTATGTGGCAAATGATAATAAACACGAGAAAGATGGGTACTTCAATGAAAAATAGATATTTTATTCAACTTTGCTGCTGTTCATACAAAAAGTAAATAAAAAACAACAATTTTTTTTCAAAGATTTTCACTTGAAATAAGTAGAAAAATCTGAGATTTTTTTGCTTGTAATGAGAAGATAAATCTTGTCCCACTGGCAGATTTTCCTACTTATTTCAAGTGAAAATTGACTTGAAACAGGTGAAAATTGTCAAATGAGTTATTTTTCTGGTGTTATTTTTCTGGTGATGACTCCAAATGTTGAAATAGCAGTAAAACCACATTCATTGATGAAATGACAAAAGGGATGGAAAGGAGGGATGGCAGTTTTACAGGGGGGATGATTTGGACCGTTTTTATTTCGGGGGGGGGGGATGATTCTGACCGTTTTTATTTCAGGGGGGGATGATTTGGACCGTTTTTATTTCAGGGGGGATGATTCTGACCGTTTTTATTTCGGGGGGGGGGGATGATTCTGACCGTTTTTATTTCAGGGGGGGATGATTTGGACCGTTTTTATTTCAGGGGGGGATGATTTGGACCGTTTTTATTTCAGGGGGGATGATTTGGACCGTTTTTATTTCAGGGGGGATGATTCTGACCGTTTTTATTTCGGGGGGGGGGGATGATTCTGACCGTTTTTATTTCAGGGGGGGATGATTTGGACCGTTTTTATTTCAGGGGGGGATGATTTGGACCGTTTTTATTTCAGGGGGGATGATTTGGACCGTTTTTATTTCAGGGGGGATGATTTGGACCGTTTTTATTTCAGGGGGGGGATGATTCTGACCGTTTTTATTTCAGGGGGGGGATGATTCTGACCGTTTTTATTTCAGGGGGGGATGATTTGGACCGTTTTTATTTCAGGGGGGGGGTGATTTGGACCGTTTTTATTTCAGGGGGGGATGATTATGACCGTTTTTATTTCAGGGGGGGATGATTTGGGCCGTTTTTATTTCGGGGGGGGGGGGGGGATGATTTGGACCGTTTTTATTTCAGGGGGGATGCTGGCTTTAGTTTTTCTGAGGAGGAGACGAGCAGCAGCAGCAAGGAGGGTCCATGAAATCCTCATGAGAAGACTTGAGAAGATTTGGGGGAATCCAGGCTCGTTGGAGCTACAGCTCCATGATGATGACCAGGTCTACTTCAGATTGAACAGGGAGCAGTTTGACAGCCTGTTTTGGAGTGGGTCCTCAGCAGGATGACAACCACCTTCTCTCCTATTGGTCGCACCGAGATGCCCTCACAGCGCGATGAAATTAAAAAATGTTCAATTCAGACGCAGGCAGGTGAAACGCCCGTGGCAGGTGGCCTTTCGCGCGCCGCCAAGCTCCGTGGCGGCGCGCTTTGCGCCCTCTATGTGAAAGGGGCTGTTGGCCCCTGAAGGTTACATTTGGCCCCATAATGGCCCCTGTTTCAGAAAAATCCTAGAACCCCCAGTGCCAAGTTTTGTTACCCGCAACTGCGCTGACACGCAAAAAAAAGAAAAGCTGCTGAGACCCTGTCGTGCAGCGCTGCTCTCGGCAGAGATTGTATGAGGTGAAGTGAAGTGAGATGCCTCACTCCATCGGGAAAAAAACGTCTGGTGACAATTTTGATTATCGCTTTTTTGTCGACAACGTCGGCGAATCATTGCAGCCCTAATTATGATCGGAACACAAGCCATTCCACGGCCCGGTAGTAACGGCTCTACGGACCGGTACCGGTCCGGGGACCGGGGGTTGGGAATCACGGCTCTAGTGTATCTCTCCGTTGCCTTGAACAGGCTGTGTGCTGCAAAATGTGCTGCAATTCTGGGCCCGAATTTCTCGCGCTGTCCTGCGGATGTGACGTCACATGACGCTGCATGAGCGTTCTCGACGGCGCTCGGCTTGGATACAGGAAGAAGACGAGCGTGGTGGATCCAAACTTCTGTTTGGGTAGACATGGATTCTTCCACAGCCGGCAAACGACCCAGCGCCACTCTAAGCCCACTAAAAAGTGCTACCAAGAAGAACATGAAGCCTTTATCAGAGACAAGTCGCGAGTTGAAAAGAAATTACGAGCAAAAACGGGCAGGCACACGCGTAAACATTGGATACGCATTTGAGTCATGGAGGCAGCTTCAACTTGAATTGGGACTGAAAACAGATGCTGACATGACTCATTTCCTACTGACCAGGTAAGATAACATTGTAAGTCATATTTAGAGCTTGATTTGAAAATCACATGAGATTACCAAGGAGTCGGAGTGGCCTAACTAAGTAGCTAAGCTAAGCTAAGCTAAGTAGCGTTAGCCGCAAAGAAGTAAGGAGTCCGTGCGCGCTCCCGTGCCGGATTCGCTGTAACCCTGACGGCCGTCGTGGCACTAATGAGTCTCATTTCTTATTCTTGCCTAGTGCTCCTTTAACATGGAGATTGACTCATTTTTTTGGAGCTGGAAACATGCATTTGTTAGCAGTCAGCTGCATTACTGCATACGGGGCTGAGCGGTTCTGTTGCCGTCTGCAGACGGTTCAGAACTCCGCTGCACGTCATTTAACCGCAGCCTCATCGTTCTGGCTGACTGTGCAGGTTTAGGAGCTATTCAAAAAATATTTTATTTGTTAGAGTGGGATATCAGGGTACAAGAGATATAAGACCACCGGTGTACTGGACTTGTTCATGAAATTCAATTCAATTCAATTCAATTTTATTTATATAGCGTCTAATACAACAGAGTTGTCTCTAGACGCTTTACAGAGACCCATACCCAGAACATGACCCCCGAGCAGTTATTACATAAACAATGGCAGGTAAAAACTCCCCTAGTGGGAGAAAAACCTTAAGCCAAACAGTGGCAAGGAAAAACTCCCCTTTAGGAGGGAAGAAACCTTGAGCAGGACCAGGCTCATCAGGGGGGACCCTCCTGCCGAGGGCCAGACTGGTGGGTCAGGGACGGCAACAGCACAGCAGGCAGGTGGAAGCAGCAACGGGATGACCGGGGGTGGGGACCGCAGGCCAGCACACAGCTCCCGAAGCTCCGGCCCAATCAGCAAGTCCCAGGTTGGGGTGCAGGGTCAGGAAAAGACTTGTGCTCCGTAATGCAAGCTACAAGCCACCCATGGCCACCTGCAGGACAAAAGAGAGAAAAGGGAGGAGAAGGGGGGGGCAGCAACGGGATGACCAGGGGTGGGGACCGCAGGCCAGCACGCAGCTCCCGAAGCTCCGGCCCAATCAGCAAGTCCCAGGTTGGGGTGCAGGGTCGGGGAAAGACTTGTGCTCCGTAATGCAAGCTACAAGCCACCCACGACCACCTGCAGGTTCCGGTGTCCGGCAAAGGATGCTGCAACATGGACAAAAGAGAGAAAAGGGAGGAGAAGGGGGGGGCCAGCACAAGAAACCACAGGAGCGACTCTGACACACTAAAGTTTACACTACCTAGAGATTTACCAACACCAGCTAGAGGTTTACTAAACACTAACTATAGGCTTTACTAAACAGAAATGTTTTAAGTTTAGTTTTAAAGGTGGAGGTGGTGTCAGCCCCCTTAACCCAGATTGGAAGTTGGTTCCATAGTAGTGGCGCCTGATAGCAGAACGCCCGCCCTCCAAATCTACATTTAGATACTCTAGGAACTACAAGTAAACCTGCACTCTGAGAACGGAGAGCTCTGACAGGAACATAAGGCACTATCAGGTCTTGCAAATAATGCGGAGCTAAGCCGTTTTGGGCTTTATACGCAAGTAATAAAATTTTAAATTGGATTCTGAATTTTACGGGTAACCAATGGAGCGACGCTAATACTGGAGAGACGTGGTCTCTCCTGCTAATTCCTGTCAGTACTCGTGCTGCTGCATTTTGGATCAGCTGGAGCCTATTCAGCAAATTACTTGGACATCCTGCTAACAACACATTACAGTAATCTAGTCTAGAAGATACAAACGCATGAACTAGTTTTTCTGCATCACTCTGTGAGAGGATTTTCCTAATCTTTGCAATATTACGGAGATGGAAAAAGGCTATTTTACAAACCTGATTGACATATGGTTTAAACGACAAATCCTGATCGAAAATAACACCAAGATTTCTCACAGTTGCACTGGAAGCCATCGCAACACCATCTAATCCCTTCCTAAGATGCTCTGGACCAAGAATGATAACCTCTGTTTTATCTGAATTTAGAAGCAGGAAATTTCTGGACATCCAGTCCTTGATGTCCCTAAGACATGCCTGAAGTTTAACTAACGGTTCTGTTTCATCCGGCTTCATAGACAAATAGAGCTGCGTATCATCAGCATAACAATGAAAGTGTATGCCGTGATTCTGGATTATACTTCCCAACGGCTGCATGTATAAACTGAACAAGATTGGCCCTAGCACTGAACCCTGCGGAACACCATAACAGACCCTTGACTGTTCTGAAGAAACCTCATGTACATGAACAAACTGGAACCTGTCAGATAGGTATGATTTAAACCAACATAGAGCTGTCCCTTTAATCCCAACAACATGCTCTAACCTGTGCAGTAAAATGCCATGATCTATAGTGTCAAAAGCAGCACTGAGGTCCAGTAGAACCAGTATGGACACATGGAGGAAAGAGTCCTCCATGAATTTTAACGAAGACCAAAGTGCAGTCACTGAGCCACCGGGGGCTAACCTCTCTACCAAAGACATTTCTTTTGGAGAAATCTTGGAAACAAAAGCTAAATACTCACCGAGAAGCATTAACAAATCCAGCAGGATGGAAAACACAAACAGCTGGAAACGTCTGCTCAAGCTCTTCCTCTTCCGGGACATGACCATATAAGGAGGATCCGTCCTCTATGATGTCACAGAGAGCCGACGTTAGAAAAAATCTCTTGGGAAGGACGCGATCGACCGAGTGTTATATATTTACTTTATTTTCTTCATTTGAAACTCACATCTGAAATGATAAATCATCATGACAACAGGGGCCCTTTTAACCTTTTTAGATGCGTGTTTCCCTTGAGGCCCCCTGATGAACGTACTGTACGCGAGCAGCGTGATTCAGCTGTTTGCAGAGCCGGAACTGTGCTTTTCACAAGGATGAAAGTGCTCATGAAAGACATCCAGCCCATTGAGCTTCATAGCCTGAAAAGTGCAAACAGGTATTCTGAATTTGAACTCCTTTTTTATGGCTAATAAAACCCGTTTCACAGTCTAAACATCCAGTGACGCGACCAGTCTTGTTAAAAAGCTCTTACAGGTCCTGTGTTTCTGGTCAGTTTATGCTCTTTACACACACTTAGCTGATTGCAGAGCGGGGAACAGCTGGAACGGCGCTGCGGGTTCATCCGCAGGTCTTATCGGACAGATGGGCTTTCAGGCCCAGATAAGGGAAGAGATCATTAAGTCTCACTCCCAGTTAGTGTTGTTGTCAGCCTGTTTCAACTTTAGTTTGAGTCAAGCTATCATTTTAGTTTTTATTAGTTTTAGTCACGTTCATACTCCTTTTAGTCGTGTCAAGTTTCAGTCGACCAAAAGTCTGAGCATTTTAGTCTTATTTTAGTCAGAATTGTCCAGGACCATTTTAGTTTAGATTTAGTCAAAGATTGTATTTAGCCAAACCCATTTTACAATTCAAACAAGGTTATCTTATTATTATATTATTGTTTCCTTTTACAGGACTGTCTCAGAAAATTAGAATATTGTGATAAAGTTCTTTATTTTCTGTAGTGCAATTATTTGTAATGGATTCATTACAAATCAACTGAAATATTGCAAGCCTTTTATTATTTTAATATTGCTATTTTAATATTAATATGGCTTACAGTTTAAGATTAATTTTTTGATATAGGATAGAGTTTTCTTAAACTGTAAGCCATGATCAGCAATATTAAAATAATAAAAGGCTTGCAATATTTCAGCTGATTTGTAATGAATCCAGAATGTATGACCTTTTTGTTTTTGTAATTGCATTACAGAAAATCACAATATTCTAATTTTCCGAGACAGTCCTGTAGACTCAAGAATACATTCATTCCAGATACAGAAGACTCTAATTCGAGTTTGCAAAATATTTATTTTTCCGCATTTCTCCTTTATCGAAGACACATTGGGTTTTCTTTTCCACGTCTATGTAGGAAAGTGTATCCAGAGATGTTCTCTTCTTCTTCTCCCAGTCCCAGAGAAGATCCCCGCGGGGCCGGCCATCGGCCCCTTCCTCTATTTAACTTTGTTTAATTTTAATCAATAATTAAATGAATTAAATTTAAATTAAATATCAGAATTTTCTTTGATGAAAGCAACGTTACTCCCGGTTTTGCAGAATCTCCAGACTGCTAGGTGTGTTTTTGTTTTTCCTCATGTGTTAGTCACGTCTTACATAAATTGTTGCACAAACTCTGAAAAATCCCTTAAATGGGATGAAACTCAAACGACGGTCACATTTTTGCAGTCGTAGACCTGCAACACGACTCGCCCGTTCCCACACGTCCGTGAAACCGGGCTGGCTCTCACCTCGGCCCTGCTGGTGGAGGTCGAGCCGGGGCTTCGTCCCCGGGCTGTTCCTGCTCCGCTCGGCACACGGGGAAGCTAATCGATGCTGAAGCGTCGGCTCCCCCGGCTGTGGGCCGCTCGGAGTCTGAACCTCTGTCCTTGAAAGTCTCGTCCACGTGCATCAGTCGCCGCACCGCCAACGTGATTCACCGTGTACGTTGTTAACGTGACGCTGACCTCGGGCAGGGCCTCGTGCTTCTCTGCACCGTGAGTCACGGCGAGCGAGGCGGCATGCTGGGAAACCGCTGGCCAAGGTCTGCAGGAGTCAGCAGGGTCGAAGCCACCGGGGAAGACGGGAAGTTTAGGGGAATGCTGCTTTAACCCGAGGGCAGTGCTGAATGCTGGTAAACGCCAGGCTCTCTGGTATGAATTACTTCACAGAGCAGCTCATAGCTGTGGTTGAGACGTACCGTCATGACTAACCGGGGCGGAGGAAAGGGGAAGTGTGGAGGTGTGGAGGATCTACGGGTCTGACGATGTCATGCTCACTGACACGGAGCTAAAACCTCTTTAAATACAGTTTCTAAGGTTAATAACTATTAATAGAATCCAGAGGTGTCAAAAGTATTCACATTCATTTCTCAGGTAGAAGTATAGATACTAGAGTTTAAAAATACTCCTGTAGAAGTTGAAGTATCAACTCAAGTTTTTTACTCAAGTAAAAGTATAAAAGTACTGGTTTCAAATCTACTTAAAGTATAAAAGTAAAAGTAAAGTAAGGAGGAAAATGAATGCTCATCATCATCATCATCATGATGATGATGATGATGATGATGATTAAAAGAACCATATATGTGTACTATTGAGCATTAACATGTGTTTCAGAGAGCAGGACATATAATGACTAGTTGCCTATAAGTATTGTAATGGTACAAAAAGTCAAACTTCAGAGGCATGTTATCATTTACCCTAATGTTTATTGGAATGAACATCCAAGTTTAGTTGCAGGAATCTGAGGGAACGGATGTAAGAACAAAACTGGACAAGAACATCTGAAACAACCACAACCAAATTCACTCTATCCGGATGGAGCAATTTAACTGGATAGTTTCTTTTTTAAGGCCGAAATGAAATAGAGTAACGAGGCTGTTTTTAAAATGTAAGGAGTAAAAAGTACAGATAATTGCGTGAAAATGTAAGGAGTAAAAGTAAAAAGTCGTCTGAAAAATAATTACTCCAGTGTAAGTATAGATAACCAAAATTTCTACTTAAGTAAGGTAACAAAGTATTTGTCCTTCGTTACTTGACACCTCTGATAGAATCCATCTAATCGCCTCACAGGAACAATAGCATGAAACAGTTAGGTGCCACGAAACCGGCCTGGAAACAGGCATTGTGGCATAGAATTGTCAAATTGGTTTAATTCACCGTACGAATTGTTACAGATTACTTTTGTAATACTGTATTTGACCCGGTCTTTGTACGTTTTGACCGTATAGAAACGTAATTCTTGCCATTGTAAGAATGAGATGTACCTGCTGTACTCTACTGCCCTTACTTTTTAACAACTTGTGCTTTTTATTATTTTACCTCTTTTCTTATAATTTTATTTCATTTTATTTGTTATTTACTGTTTAATTGTGTCTTGCCACTTTTAATGTTGATGTATTTTTGCACGTATTTTTGCACATGTAAATATTATACGTTTTTTTGTGTTTACTATTTTTTCTCTTGTACATTGCTCATTTTTCTACATTTAATATGGCTCTTTTTTTTAATTATTTAGCTATTTATTGGTTATTTCTATTTAAATTTTTTTGTATAAACCGTTGAGCGTGTGTGTGTTTGGCTGCTGCACGATTGAATTTCTCCTCTGGGAGATCAATAAAGTCTTCTCTTCTATTCTCTTCTCTTCTCTTCTATTCTATTATATTCTATTATATTATATTTTAAAGCACTTTTACCTTGTGTTGAATTGTGCTATACAAATAAACTTGCCCTGCCTTGCCACGAGGGAAAGACACAGGCAGTCTTGCAGAGGAAATAGTTTTTCGTATCTGTTGAGGTTTATGAAACCAAACAATGTTGAAATCACTGCGTGTGTAAAGTTCCCTGTATAATAACGTGAGGAAACGAGAGCAGCTTGTTTGGTTGCCAGGAGACGGCCTCCTCTCTCTGCATAAGAACACACAGAAACACAAACGAGGAGTGGCAGAAGTGAGTCTGCACCAAACCAGAGGAATTCTGGGACTTCTGGGACAGTGTTCTGATGATGGGTTTGACCAGTGGAGCTGTCATACCGCCGTCCAGCTCTGTGGTGGAGGGACGACGATCTGAAGGGATCCAAGTCCAAGTCCAGACCTCGACATAACTGGATTCCCAAAATACCGGAATGAACCGAGGCCACAGCAGGAAGCGTGGACCAGCAGTCCTCTCAGATATGATGACTGTCAAGTCAAACAGGGAAACTAGAAGTTATCTCTGCTGAAGACGAACCCACAAGCTCCTGCGTGGACTAGTGATGTTTGATACCATCGATTTCCTTTCCAATCCGATATTGAGTAAAATTCAGGCTGGTATCGGCGATACCGATACATTGTATGAATACACCTAGGGCCAAATCCACAAAGAATAGATTGCGCCCGCAAATAGCGCTGTGAATTGCGCCGCATTTGCGCCCGCAATTTGCCCCGCTTTAAGGTCCTATTCACAAAAGATTTTGCTCTAATGATATGCTGGCGCAAACACGGCCATAAAGTTTTGCAGTAACTTCATTAACACCGGATCGGGATCAGATCAGGATCTGACGTTAATTCATGTTCTGTGTTTTGCTACACATACCTACAGGTCAGCTGTTAAACACACACATTCTAGATTTATATGTTTATATGGCGGAATTGTTTGTAATAAAGCAGCCCCTTATGTATGGATGAATCCTGAGCTCCGTCCTGTTATTTTTATTTTTAAATCCGAGATAAGTCCACAACCCCACTTGATCTGACTGTCTACAGTCATGTCTGACTGTAGATTTCACCTTTAATATCATTCAGTATTACACAGGCTTGAATGATATTGAAGAGAGAGAGAAACAGAGACAGAGGGGGAGTGAGGAATGAGTTTGCGCGCAGTTAATACACGCTTCGAAAAGACGGTATTTGCTCCACTATTTTTGCATGTGGCAAATAACGCTGGCCTTTGTGAATTAGACGGTTTTTGCAATGAGGCTTATTTGCATAGAAAGGGGGCAATTTTGCGCCAAATGTATGAATATTACCTAATTTACATGCATGCAAATGGCACAGGTGCACCATGACACTATTTGCTTGGCAGCGCAGTTTGTGGAGCAATTCGCCCTTTGCGGGTGCTTTGTGAATTAGACGCTCTCTTTTTGTGTCATTCGCACCGGTTTAGCGGCCGCAAAAGCCGCACAATCCTGTTGTGGATTTGGCCCCTAATGTGCCCAGTAAATCTAAAGAAATTGGTGTATTTTAGATAGTTTAAGAATACAAGACATCAGATTCACTCATTTAGCTATTTATTTTAAAGTCAGCAGTATACTGAGGTAGCAGCCTCATTCACAATACAGCCAGGCTTTTACAAAAACAGAAAAGTGTTTGAAAAAAGGTGTTTCCATCACTAAAAAAGATCCTAAGTAAAATAATAAAACCATTAAAATAAATAAGAGTATAATAAACAAAAATAAGAACTAGGAACGTGTCATTTAGACAAAATCTGAATCGTTTAGTTACTTTCCACCGTATTCCTGTTAATGATAATTACCACAAATGACTGAAGTATCAAAAGTATTGATATTTTTTTATTTGAGAATAGATTTTAGAGCGTACAGATCTGGTATTGGAAGTATCGATACTTCAGTATTGATCGCCACATCACGAGGGACTTGGTACCCGGTCATGCTGCTAACATGATGTTTCTCTGTGGCTCCTTTTTGCTGAATAAAACCTGACATGCTGACTAAGTTGTGCTATTTGCGTGACTCACTAAAGGGCTGACAGAGGGAGATGAAGTCTCCCGGGGGGCGAGCGCCGCAGGAAGGTGCACGTGTGCTGGGAGAAAAAGGCAACGACAAACAGACGATCATCCAACACGTGTGTTCGGATCAGTTTCTCCATTTTTTTATTCGACAGATGAGACTTGAAATACAGTGAAAATGCTTCTCTTTGTCGTTTTCAAACAACATTTATTGACACGTCCACAGACACAGCACTGAACCTCAGACTGCTTCCTGCGAGCGGCGGCTCGTCTGGACGACATTTGCAACCGAGGAGGAGGAGGAGGAGGAGGAGGAGGAGGGCGGCGTACGTAGGCGGGAAGTAAAAGTTCCCGGGAACCAAAACAAACATTCAGGGCTGAGAAGTGGCGAAAGCTTCACTCTGCAACCGCTGCTTCCACCGGCGATGATGACGGCCGCCTCTGGCAGACGTTCTCGTCTGCAGATAATTCATGTTTACTCTGCTCTCTGGCGGCCCTGGCCGTCCTCCGGATGTCGGCCCTCAGCGGTTGCTCGGAGTGAAGCATCTTAAAATGAAGGTTGTAATTAGATGGACTTGAGGAGGCGGCGGTCTCCTCGTTTCAGAGTAGGATGGCCTAAATAAACGGTGACACGCGTCGTTTCCAAGGTGAAGTGTGTCCTGAATCTGATCAGCATCCACCCTGGAGATCTGCGAGGGCGAGACTTTGAGGTGCAAACATGGCGAGCTTCAAACTTGTTGTGCTTCTCATTTTCCATGACTAAGCAGCAACAGATGCCTGCGTGATGAAACGCGGTTCGCTTGGTCATGGGGGCTTTTCTAAAAAACCTTTACTAAACTTTATGATAGAAAACACGAGAGTCTGTCCTTGGCGCAGCTTCTGCTGGCTCAGCAGAACGAGCAGACGGCGGGAAGAAAGTGCTGAGTGGTTTGGAGGGGTGACTGATTCATCCGTTACCCCCGACCTCTGGTTTAGAGGTTTAGAGGAGAGCGTGACTTTTCTTCCCATGAATCTCCAGCTTTTGTCATGTCATATTCCCTCTGATGCTTGGAAGTGTTGGGGGGTCAGTCGGAGGGCATGAAGCCGACTCTTCAACGGCGTTGGACGTGTTTAAACTAGGGACATCAAGTAGAAAATGGACAGTATGTCGTATATAATCTGTTGTAATACAGGTGAGGTCCTGTCAAATACCACTGCCGCGTTATAAAGCCGGTCAGTCCCGTCTCGCGCCTCCAAACAGCTCTGGTGACCAGCACACCTCCGTACTGGAGCTTTTTGCCCTCTAGGTTGACGTTAATCACCACTTTGGCCTGGACTGGTATCTGGGAGGTCTGGAGGCCGAGTGAGCTCCTCCCACTCGTCACCATGTTCTCTGAACCCTCCCATGATGGATGCTGCGGGACTAGAGCTGGGTATCAATTCAGATTTCCCAAATCAATTCGATTTGATTCACGAGGGCTCGATTTGACGCGATTTGCATTTAATTTCGATTTGATTTGTGATTCGGGTAAGGATATTTCAGAGATTTTATTTCAATTTGACTTGAATATGGAAGAGATTCTCCGAGAACTAATATTGTAAATTGTGGAAACTAACTCTAACTTGGTACTTTATCAAAAATATTAATGTTTTCATTAGCAATTGAGGTTAAAGCAGGCTTGGAGTTGTCCAGTTCATTGATGCCTTTGTGTTTTTTTAATCCAAAATGCATCCAAATATCTGCTTTCAACTTTGTCTGTGGTTTCTTCAGTTCTCCCGCAGTGATGTCGAACAACGCTCTTTACCGCGTCACGATATCTTGCGCGATCGCTGGTCACGCGAGACTAGACGCTAGTTTAGACCTGGCTCTAATATGCAGGCTGGAAAAGACATTAAATGATCGATTTGGGGATTTTATGAATCGATATCGGATTATTCAAGGGAAAATCGATTAATCAATTTTTTTAACCCAGCCCTATGTGGGACGTATAGTTCACCCACTGCTGGGGGTTGACACGTGTCTCATCAGTGTAATAGCGACTTCTTCTCTAATTTGTGAACTCATTTAAACAGAATTGATGACGCAGTATTGTATAAATTTGAGGACACAATGATACACGTATGATCATTATCACGTCTTTGAACGTTAAACTTTAGCTGTCAACTGTTAGCGGTTAGCAGTGATGCCACAGAGGCGGGAAATGAAGGTATCGAAGGACGATTCCTGAGTTCCAACAACCCTGGGTCCATCATCGTCCGCCGGGGAAGAGTGAACTTTCATCAGCGACCGAAAACAGCTTTAACTCAAACAGTTGGAGTCATCTGAACCCTCTGGATCGGCTCAAACACGTTATTTCACTTCGATGTTATTGCAGACGCAGCTGTAACTTAGTAAGTGTACAAAAAGTTAATAAAAAGGACCGTTTGTACAAGTCGACTCCTTTAGCGCCCGTCGACTTGTAGTCATGACAACGCAGCAGCGAGCAGACGGAAGGTCGTGCACGTCAGTCCTTCAATACACTTTTTGTACATTTACAAAGTCCCTCGCAGACTAGGGGGCTCAGACGTCAGTTTGTTAGGCGCACGGTTGCCATGGGAACCTTCCCGAGGACTCCAGAGCCTCGTTGGTAGATGAGGACGAGGATATCTGAGTAATTGTGTCCAGTCCGGTCATGTGATCTTTGGCACCCGTCACGCTCGTTCAGGTTTGAAACGTCTGGCGAAACATCTGGTCCTTTTTTACCTGAGACTTTTAGCTCTGCGTTGGGGCTTTAACACACGACTCTCTGTGCCGTGGAGGCGACTAGGAATGACCCCCGTCGTCTTCAATGCCAACACCATTAAGGATCAATACAAGGACAGAAAGCTGGAGGATCAAGAGCAGAGTACACCTTATAATCAACCTCATCGCCATGGTTACAGCGGCGGCCCAAAGGCTCGTCACAGACGCAGTTGCTGGTCCTTTTCTGGGTAACAGTGCAGTTGGTGGACGACATAAGACAAAAAAAAACCCAAACATAACCTGGACTTCATGAACCCTTTCAACACCTGAAACAGAAAAACTTTGCCCACAAAATAAAAGTTTAACATGTTGCCAAATCCCCCCAAAACAAACAAAAAACAACCCAAACAAACATGGACGCCGTCGAGCGTTGGACGTCTCCGTCTGGGAAAGTCTGGTCCAAGATAAACACACAAATAAAAGGTTGGTTCTCCACAGACATGGTCTTATATCTTTTATAAAATAAATCTTATATTTCCAAGTATACAATAATAAAATGATGCACTCTTCAGGAAACAAGGTAACAGGAAGTTCCAAATATACACAGTATACTACTATTTTGGCAGACAGGAACGTGGAAAAGTCCAGTTTTGTAAACAGCTCTTTACTCTCATGACATTTCCGTCGACTTGTTTCATTTATTTATTCTGCATTGCGTTCAGACTCCTTCCCAGGTCCAGTTACATTCATCACTCCGGGAAAAAGGGGGAAAAGTTGTGCTTTTAAGAAATCTGTCTCAACAATCCGAGGCCTCTGCTCTCCGCTGGGCGGCAGCGCGGCGTCTCCAACCTCCAACCGTCTGGTGGTTTGCTCAGCTCCCTGGGGCTCGTCCGGGGCGATGTGGGGGGGGCTCTGCTTCAGATGTGATGCACGTGTTGTCAACATTGGAACATGAGCTCTGTTAGAGATCAGGAAGGAATGCAAGGTTTGAAAGGAATGAAAGAAAAGAGGGTGTTGCGTGAGCTGATCTGGGGTCCAGGAATGTGGGGAACGCTGCGATGAGTGGGTGACGGTGGGAGGAGCGGGAGCTCTGGGAGACGTGGCGGAGGTCTGACGCCTCAGTTGTCCTCGTCGGTGAGCTCCTCCTCGGCCGTGGCCTTCTCGGGGATGGCCTCCAGGCTGCGCCGGCTCTTGGAGTCCGTGGAGCCGGAGGAGCCGCCCCCCGCCCCGCCTTTGCTCAGGTTGCAGGTGAGAGCGGCGTAGTGGATCTGCTTGAGGTTCTCCTGGACTTCATTCCTGGCGTGTTTCAGCAGATCCGCCTGGCCCTGCAGGACAAACACACATCAGACGGTTATAGCAGACGTGGAGGGGAACTTGGTGACCCGTCATCACCTCTGTCTCCAGAGAAGAGGACAGATGATATGAGGTGTAACCTCTCATTTCTGTGGGACTTTTATGGCACTTTTCCACTAGTACCTACTCAGCCCGGCTCGGTTTGGTGCTGTTTTCCCACTAGGGGTCTAACGTGCCGAATAGATCATTTTCTGTACCTACTCTGCTTTCGATTACTTGTATTTTTTGGTATGAAAAATTGACAATGAAGATGACTTTGAGTAGTTTAAACAATTGACACCATATACCGGCAGCAATGGATACGTTTTAGATGTGATTATAGTGACCTGTGGATCTGGCAATACCAGAATTTGAAAGCATTTTTCAGGGAAAAAAGCAAATGACGATACTGAAAGCCATCGTTTCCTGTTTTTATTTCTTGAATAGACTATTTTTTCAATGTTACATGTTGCATCATTGTAAAAAATGATGTAAAAATGAAAGCTTTGACAATTTATACAAGTTTCTGTCTTTAAACAGTACATTTATTGAAAAGCTGCAAACTTTTTATTGTTTTTTTAATAAAAGCTGTAAAAAATAATAAACTTCGTATTTGAAGCTGAAAAAAAAAGAAAAAAAAAAGATGACTTTGACTCTGACTTTGAGGTTCTAAGCAGGCTGAGTCGGGCTGTATCTGACGTTTGATAAAGGTGGAAAACAGGAATAAATGATGAGTTGCATTTCAGAGTTTAGATTCTTCACTAAACTAACATCAGTCTGAGTAAAAGTATTTTTATATTATTGCAGATCATTCTGATGTTATAACTTAATCACTCAGGAGTAGTTTGTGTGAAGATAGGACACAGTTAAGTCGGAAGATGCTTTTCTACTAGTACCTACTCAGCTCAACTCGGCTCGATCCGGTTTGGCGCTTTTCCACCAAGTAGACAAGTAGATTCAGGACTTTTCTGTTTCTATTCTGCCGAGGTTCTAAGCGGCTGAGTCTGGATGCATCTGACATCATCACACTACAGGCCACCGATTGGTCGGGGGGTTGGAGTCAGACGTCTGAGTCAGGATGTGACATCAGAGAAATAGCGACTCTGACGGCTTCTTGTTCATTTTATTCAACAGGCAATGTCAGTGCAAAAGTCTGTTTCTGATCCAACTCTGAGGTGCAGATGTTCATAAACCTGGTGGCTGAGGAGAGAATTAAAAAGGGATCTAGACGGAGATAAGGAACGACCAGATCTACCAGGAGCTCTGTCACTTCATAGCTGCTCGCTGCTACCAACGGACTTTTCAGCAGCGCCGAGACAAACTAAAATAAATTAAAAAGCGTCGCCGCTTGAAGCTTCTCTCACTCATTTTTTAACTTGATATCGAACACAAGTCACAGACCCAGCAGCACATCTATCATCTCCTCCAGGTTCTACATCTTTAGTGTTGTTGTCTTCTTCGTTTAGACACAATCAAATACGTCACAGCAGCTTCGCTCCAACCTCCTACTTCTGCTCCAGGTGCTGGATTGTTATGGGAAAGAAACCAGGCCGAGTTGAGTCGAGCCGAGTAGGTACTAGTGGAAAAGTGCTACTAAACCTTAAAGATATTTTGCTCAGAAGGTGTGTTGGTTATCCCTCCTGTCTCCTGCATCCTCCTTCCACCTGTGCGTTCATCCCAGGGAGGCACAATATTCCTCCACAGATGACAGCTTTTCTCAGACCTAAAGACGGCCCTGTCCTCTACTTTGCAGTCCACGATCAGCAAAAGTCGCGGCTGAGTCACGTTGGTGTAAACCCAGGCTTTTCTCCGTCTCCCCACCTCGGCATCCCTGGTGAACGGAGGGAGTTTGCAGCCAACCTTGCGTCCCTGCTATGCCTTAACGCACTGGCAACTCACAGTAAACACACGGCGGCGGCAAACAGGCTGCATGATGGGAACTTAGGGAACCTGATAAAGTAATCTCAGCGATAACATCAACACCCAAAACTAAAACCATCACACTCCAAATGTTTATAGTTTGTTCCTGGTGTAACTGCTTCTGCGGTTTAACCCTTTACGACCTACCATAGAACAAGTCTGCCTGAGCATATTTTTACATTTCTGCATGCTTTATTGCAATTTTATATATAGAGTATTTTTATTTGCTATGCATCAAAACAACCCATATAAGCCAATCTTGAATAATCTTTATGTTACAAGTTAATAGTAATAGTAATGTACTTTATGAATTGAGATTGTATGTTTGATTTTGTATTTTATTGTCTGGACCCCAGGAAGACTAGCTTTCGTTTTGGTGTCAGCTAATGAGGATCCATTTAAAAAAAACAAACAAATAAAAAATTCCATACTAACTAAATAAAAAGCTAAAAAGTGCAAATAACTACCAAAATAATGTAAATTGTTTTTTTTTTTTATTTTACACATATTTTTCTAAATACATCCCATAGCTAGATCCCTCAAAACTGTCAATGGAAAAAAGGAACACAGAAGCCTTTCAAACCAGAGGAAATGTATTTGGAATTAATTCATACATTAGTTTTTGAGATATATCATTTTATATATTGCGTTTAGTGTAGGGCTGGGGATCGATTCAAAAGTCAAGAATCGATTCGATTCCGATTCTTAAGATTCGGAATTGTTTATCAAGATTTGATTCGATCCGATTCGATTCTATTCCTATATTGATTTGGGTTAGTGTTATTGAAGCTGTTGCATGAATTATATGACTGTAGTTATGCAAAATATTACTACTAGTATTATATTGAGATTAAACGAAGGACCAATCAGCTCCCAGAATGCTGATAGAACTGCTTTCAGAAACATCATGTGGGTCAGAATTATCAAACAGATCCAGGGAGGAAACAGAGACGGATCAAATCGGTTTTATTTTTTCCCACATTCCGTTTTTATTTGTTCCATTTTCGGTCTATTTTGGTTTTTAATTTTTGAGCATTTGGTTTTTAGCATTTTTTGCAAATGTAACCCCAAGACAGTATATAAAGTAATGAAATATAGACAATTTATGCAATTATAACCTTACACTTTAATGTTTTCATACCTTTAAACATATTTAAAGGCAAAAACATGGCACCAGTTATTCTCGTGTCCAACAAAACATTCCTTTTTTGGGGATAAACAAAAAAATAACCAAAAGTTGTAATGTAATGATGAAAAAAAAACAACAAATAAATAATAATAATAAAAAAAAATAGATCTTTAGACATATGAATCGATTTTTAGGAATTAATATGAGAATCGATTTAGAATTGGGAAATTGATTTTTTCAACACAGGCCTAGTTTAGTGTCAGCTATGTTCATCAGCACGTGATTGACAGCCTCACCTTCAGGATGGTGATGTTCCACGTGAAGCTTTCCTCCGCCTTGTGCAGCTTCCTGCCCTTCAACCCGTCCTTCACGGCCAAGTCGTGCAGATTCTCATGAAACTCCATCGCTGAGAGAGACAGAGACAGAGACAGAGAGGGAGAGAGAGATGGAGAGGGAGGTGAAGTGAGTCTGGCTCGGGTTGATAAACGCAGCAGCTGCGAGGTGACTGGAGTCTGGGATCTGGATGGGGCTGCGGGACTCGTCACCGCGGGGATTAGAGCACAGATCCTGGCACGTCCTGTCAACATTTCACATTCTGCTGCAGCGGAGGAGCTGAGCTGGTGGACGAGACTTTTCACCTTCCTGTCTGTACATTTACAAAGAGAGAATGTGTTCCCCCGCCGTCTCAGAGGAACTGTGTTATGTCAGCCGCAGGATGAGATCTGAGGTGTGAAGGAGTGAGCCGGTGTGAGAACCTGCACCAATATGGTAATCTGTGAGAACTGAAGCAAACGTGACAAAACAGACTCCTCTCCTGTTTTTAATCCTCCAACAGCCGACTGGGAAGAGCTACTTATGATCCTGGACTTTTAAAAGGCTAAACGTACGACACCCTCTCACATCTAAACACCATGAGCCAGAATCTAAGTCGGTACCGGTCCGCACAAGAAAGAATAAAGAAAATAAAGAAAAAAAAGAAAAAAAAGATTAATAAAATAAATATATATGATATATTAAAATATATATGATATATATTATATATTAAAAATGCATATATATATATATATATATATATATGCCTTAGGCTTTTACAAACTTGGTATTAACCATTATTATATATGCAGACAAAAAAAACCCAGAATAAATAACGATCTTTTATTTTGAAAAATGACCGGATTCGCTCCTGAATTTTGACCCACAAGCTAACAAAATGAGTAAGAAACAGAAGTCTATGGAAAGTGTCTTTGCGAAGGGGAAAAGGTTTGGTGGTGAGACAGAAGAAGAGCCAAGGACTTCAGAGAAAAAGAAAGTTATATTTAATAGACAATACCACTCCTTCTTAAAATATCGATTTATTGCAACAGGTGATTCCCACACACCAAGACCGGCTCTCTGAGGCAATGAATCCTTCAAAACTGCTTAGTCACTTGGAGACCAAGCACCCTGCATCAAAAGACGAGCCCTCTGAATATTTTGAAAGAAGAAAACGGGAACACGAAAGAGTTCGAGCGCTGCATCCCAACCACAAAGGAAACTAAACTAAACTACGGAGTAGATGGACATAAGCAGCAAACGTCAGGTGTCGTTGTCTCCCATCACTCCCACTGATTCAGCGTTATCCTGAGTTAAGCTATGTTTAAACGTTACCATGGCGACCAGAGTCAGAGAGGATATTCCTCATGTTATGTTGTTGGCGCAATGTCAGGAGGACGCTGCTAATAAAGTTGCATACGAGTACACAGTGGATTCACGTTTATTATTATATTTGCAATATACCGCTATATTTATGCTGGTCGTATCATTTTATTTTGTTATATTTATCGGCTACACCTTAAAGGCCTCAAAGGTCAGTGAAAATATTGTCCGACATTAATCCGGTCCTTGGCGCTGAAAAGGTTGGGGGCCGCTGCTTTACACGACTACAGCCGGCAACGCCGCTCCTGGCAGGTTCTGACACGTTTCCAACGTTTGAAGAGCTGAAATGATTTTAACCTTGTTGGATTTTGTCATAACAAGAGCCCGCCCAAGGCATAAGGGAACTAAGCGGCTGCTTAGGGCCCCGTGACCACTAGGGGGCCCCCAAGAGTTAAAAGAAAATTATTTTTGTGTGAGTGATGATTCATACATGATCAAAAATGATCTATTTGATTATTTTGTTTCTTTTAGTAGGCCTACACTGTAGATGACACTCAGTATCACACTCAGTACTATATCACTTTAAATATTAAGTGTAAATCAACCCCAGGCTGCTCTTGTAGCTGAATTTGCTCCGATTTCAGATTAGAAACCATAGATGGGTAGAAACCTGCCAGGCTGACTATAGGATGATGGAAACAACACTGCTGCAACTGTGCAGCTCTTTGACCTTTTATCTGTTGCTTCTCTGTGTGGCCAGTAGGGGCAGTTGCTGACTTTGCAAAATATTAATTGAAAGATTTTTCTGCAAGTTTGTTAATCTGTTGTTGCTTCCATGGTCTAAATCACTGTGGATAACAATCTAACTACAACAAAAAGTTCGTACATCTACTTTTACAAGTGTATTTGTAATGACAGGGAAGAACATGAAATACGTTTATAGTGGGTGTGTGAATGATCAATAATCAGTATTATTGGTAGTAATAGAGGGCCCCAAAATGTAGCTTAGGGCCCCATGGAGGCTTGGGCCGGGCCTGGTCATAATGATGTAAAAGAAAGAGCTGCTGTCATTATTCCCGCTCCAGCAGGATTGTGTCTGAGGAAACGAGTGTGCGACCTTGAAGCCGCCTACACACCATCAGGTGCAAGGTCGGGCCGACTCGGCGCCAGGTAACCACACGACATCCCACCGAGGTGTTGAGGGGATGCGGAGGCACGGGGGGGGACACAGAAACGAGTGAACACAGAGGATGAAAAAATAACGAGGAGAGAAACAAGCAGCCGAGCCGGAGGAGGCAGCGAGGCAGATGATTGGCTAAAAGTGCCCCGGAAAAACCAGAAAGGCAGAGCGGAGACCCAGAGCAGGCAGGCAGACGTGACGCTCTTTCACTGTGAATTAGCATCGAGACGCCGAACACAGGAGGGATTTGTCTCACGAGGAGCTTCCCCACCTCCTCTCCTCTCCTCTCCTCCCTCCCCGTTCTGTTTTCCGCTTGCATGACTGAGTCCGAGTGCAGACATGTTTAACGTTGAGTCTGCGAGGAGATGGACTTCATCGATCACAACTCCTGATGACACGCACGTTTCCGCTCGCCGCACTAACGGCAGCCGGAGCAGGCCGAAGCCCCCCTTCCGGCGCTGTTGCCATGGAAACGTGCATCAAAGAGAGAGAGAGAGAGAGAGACCCCCTGGTGTGAAATCACGGTGGAGGTGTGGGGTTTGGGCTGAGCATGCAGGTATATCCTCCGGCGGCCGACGCCCTCGACGACACCTCCGACCCGCTGATGATGTCACGCCGCCTGCACCTTCATGTCGCCCGTTTCCTGTTTTCACCTCCAGCAACAGAGCCGGTTCTGCACATGAAGCATGACTGAGGTGCACGGCTTCCTCCGTTTCCCTCTCGCACACTCGGCTCACACTGGGGGTTGCCTAGCAACACTGTATGGAGTCTGACAGGCAAAGAAAGGGGGGGGGGGAGTTCTCCCCGAGCGTTTCTGCGAAGCAACACGGCGAGATGATTCCTCCGGTCGTCGTAAACACGTACAGTAAGGAGCGTCAGGGAGGAGAAGCAGCTCAGGTTTTAATCAGAACAAACATTTTCATCAAGATGTTTTGACCGTATAGAAACGTAATTCTCGTCAGTTGTGTGAAATAAGACCTGGAAACAGGCATTGTGGCATAGAATTGTCAAATTGGTTTAATTCACCATACGAATTGTTACAGATTACTTTTGTAATACTGTATTTGACCCGGTCTTTGTCCCTAAGAATGAGATGTACCTGCTGTACTCTACTGCCCTTACTTTTTAACAACTTGTGCTTTTTATAATTTTACCTCTTTTCTTATCATTTTATTTCATTTTATTTGTTATTTACTGTTTAATTGTGTCTTTCCGCTTTTAATGTTGATGTAAAGCACTTTGAATTACCTTAAATTGTGCTATACAAATAAACTTGCCTTGTATTTATTCACTTCCCACATCAGACAGGCAAGCAATGGAAATTAAACAAAGATTGATAATGACTCGAGCTGTCACAATTAATTAATACATCTAGGGTTCAATAAAACTGGGAAAGCAAGACGGTCATAATCTCTCAGAGCCTTGTTTACTTGTGTTCTCTATCCGGCAGTATGAAGCTCTAAGAAACGCTGAGTATGAGGTGACAAGGCAGGAACTTTAGCTGGAAATGCTGCACTTCAGAAACGCTTGATAGTTGAGGCAGAAAAAATGCTGAAATGCTGATTTTGCAACTTGGCTGAGTCATATGTACAAGTCCATGTTGGTTTGTATTATTCACGGCTCGGCGGCTGGAGGCCGGTGAAGGCCGGGTTCTCCTCCAGGCACGAGTCACATGACCTGTGATGCAGACTGACAGGAGCTTTTCTGCTGGACGACATTTTAACCACGTTGAAGCTCCAACTCGGCGACTCGGCCGAAGATGTTCAAGCGATGTGAAACTTCCCTCCGTCCTGGAGGAAGATGATGACTCCTCCAGCAGCCGGCCTGCACTGATGAGTTTAATTAACCTCCTTTTACATCACATTTGGCAAATGCTTCATCCAAGGTGACTTACGACAGAGGAACGCCATTAAGACACGGTGGCATCGTAGATCACAAGGACGAGGACGTCCTGGTGGAGGAACGTTTTAACCCTTGTGTTGTCTTCAGGTCAAGGAGGGAGGAAGGGAAGAAGGGAGGAAAGAAGGAAGGAAGGAAGGAATGGAGAAAAGAAGGAACGAAGGAAGGAAAGAAGAGAGGAAAGAAGGAAAGAAGGAAGGGTGAAAAGAAAGAAGGAACGAAGGAAGGAAAGAAGAGAGGAAAGAAGGAAGGAAGGAATGGAGGAAGGAAGGAAGGAAGGAAGGAAGGAAGGAAGGAAGGAAGGAAGGAAGGAAGGAAGGAGGAAAGAAGGAAGGAAGGGAGAAAAGAAGGAAGGAAGGAAAGAAGAGAGGAAAGAAGGAAGGAAGGAAGGATGGAGGAAAGAAAGAAAGAAAGAAAGAAAGAAAGAAAGAAAGAAAGAAAGAAAGAAAGAAAGAAAGAAAGAAAGAAAGAAAGAAAGAAAGAAAGAAAGAAAGAAAGAAAGAAAGAAAGAAAGAATGGAGGAAAGAAGGAAGGAAGGGAGAAAAGAAGGAAGGAAGGAAAGAAGAGAGGAAAGAAGGAAGGAAGGAAGGAAGGAAGGAAGGAAGGAAGGAAGGAAGGAAGGAAGGAAGGAAGGAAGGAAGGAAGGAAGGAAGGAAGGAAGGAAAGAAGAGAGGAAAGAAGGAAGGAAGGACGGAAGGAAGGAAGGAAGGAAGGAAGGGAGGAAGGAAGGAAGAGAGGAAGGAAGGAAGGAAAGAAGGAAGGGAAAAAAGAATGAAGGAAGGAAGGAAGGAAGGAAGGAAGGAAGGAAGGAAGGAAGGAAGGAAGGAAGGAAGGAAGGGAAAAAAGAATGAAGGAAGGAAGGAAGGAAGGAAGGAAGGAAGGAAGGATGGAGGAAAGAAAGAAAGAAAGAAAGAAAGAAAGAAAGAAAGAAAGAAAGAAAGAAAGAAAAGAAAGAAAGAAAGAAAGAAAGAAAGAAAGAAAGAAAGAATGGAGAAAAGAAGGAAGGAAGGAAAGAAGAGAGGAAAGAAGGAAGGAAGGAAGGATGGAGGAAGGAAGGAAGGAAGGAAGGGAGGAAAGAAGGAATGGAGACAAGAAAGAAGGAAGGAAGGGAGGGAGGAAGGAATGGAGACAAGAAAGAAGGAAGGAAGGAAGGAAGGAAGGAAGGAAGGAAGGAAGGAAGGAAGGGAGGAAAGAAGGAATGGAGACAAGAAAGAAGGAAGGAAGGAAGGAAGGAAGGAAGGAAGGAAGGAAGGAAGGAAGGAAGGAAGGAAGGAAGGAAGGAAGGAAGGAAGGAAGGAAGGAAGGAAGGAAGGGAAAAAAGAATGAAGGAAGGAAAGGAGAAAACAAGGAAAGAATGTATGAGGGGAGAAAAGAAGGAAGGAAGGGAACCAAAGACAGTACAAGGGTTAAAGAGCTTCTCAAAGGTGGAGAGGGACAACGCTGCTCGTGACCACCGGTAGCCGTGAGGGAGAACAGTCTCCACTCGACGTGAAGAGAGGAGAGTTGGTGTTTTATGAAGAGCACAGCGCTCGTAAAAGGGTGGAAGGTGCAGACCCCGAGGTCACCTTGTGTTTTAGTCGAGGAGCCACAGGCCGCCGCACTCTGGAGCTTTAGTGGTCCAGAGGCTTGAAGGCTTGAGTAGCGGAGATACAATCACAGCCTGTACCAGCAGTTGAGTTGCATATGGAGCCAGATAAGGTATTATTTTAGATGTGCTCCGCTTCAATCTCATTAAAATCACTTGTAGCTCTCATTAAAACTTGATCAGGAACTGATCAGAGAATCAGTAAGTCATGAGTCAAATCATTAACATCGATGAAAATCTCACCGATTTCGCTCAAACTAAACACAACTCCAACCCCAGCGGCTAGGTGAGCACATCCTGTAACCACGCAGACGTGGCCGGCGGCTATCTTCACCCTCAGTAGTCCGGTAGACATTGGGATTGGGATCGCGAGGTTCAGCTGGTCCGCGTTTGCTTTCACGCTGCACTTTATCAAGTTTATGTTGCCATGGAAACGTGCATCAAAGAGAGAGAAAGAGAGACCCCCTGGTGTGAAATCACGGTGGAGGTGTGGGGTTTGGGCTGAGGATGCAGGTATATCCTCCAGCTGCCGACGCCCTTGATGATGATGTCACGCCGCCTGCACCTTCATGTCGCCCGTTTCCTGTTTTCACCTCTAACAACAGAACCGGTTCTGCACATGAAGCTCGCTCGTCTGTTGGTTAACTTCCATTTTCAATCTCCACGATGCCCTGCGTTGTAGCTCTGGCTTTGGTTCACTTAAGGCGGACCGAGATCTACTGAGCACTGAGCACAGAGCTAGCACCCAAAGTACAATAAAAACTTTCACTCAGACAATCAACACAATTAGTGATGCACCAAAATTAAAATTAGTGGCCGAAACCGAAAATAATAATAAACACTTGGCCGAATACCGAACAATACCGAACATGGTTCTTCGCAGTTTTTCATTTATTTTGCCAATTTTTTCACCATTGCATAAATTTGATTTAGGCATGCTTTTCAAAGAAAAAAATCTTTTGCTAAATTACAAGGTAGAAAATATTTATTGAACATAGAAAACTGAACATTTTTTAATTTCCCAGCATTATGTTGTTTTGGTTCCACCTCCTGGTGAATGTTAGGTAAAATTCTTATGTGGTTACTTTTTGGTTGGCCAACGATTTATGTTTGTGGTGCGCAACTGTTACGGGAGCGGCCAGTCTATTTCCTTATATTACAACGCCGTTAATAATTGTTCGTTTTTTTTCCCACTTATTCCACCGAACACCGAAAGTGTTTTTTTGCCATTTTCGGCCGAACAATTTTGGTTCCCGAACAATCGGTGCATCACTAAATACAATGATTCATGAAGTATGAACCTTTAATACTCTGAAATTCCCGATACTGACAACCTGTCATGGCTATGAACACAAGAATCCACCTCCCTCCATCTTTTAATAATTCACTGCTTGTTTACAACCAGGAAGCAAAGTGGAACACGCTAGTCTCCTATCTGACTCTGTTAAAGGGACGAGGGAGACTGGAGGAGAGGAGCTGAGGATGCCCAGAGTGAGACGGGTTAAGTGCGAGGTTCAGCTCAGCCGTTGCAGCTCCGTCTGTCACAGCCTCCAGCTCCTTCCTCTGATTTCTGTCAGATCAACTTGAATGTTTATAGTCAAGAGCCTCTTCAATGTTCAGTTCCTTTCCCAGTTTGGATCATAACACACTCTCTTGATACGTCACAGATGCTAAAAGCAGGACAGACCGGTGCCTCCCTGCTCCTCCTGCAGCCCCCCCCACCCGTCCCGTCCTGGTTTATTTTAGGAACAGAGACACCCCTGAGATTAAGCAGCGATGCTCCCGGCTTGTCAAATATTGATGAGGGATTGGAGGTTTGGTCGGGATAAACACGTTTCCCAGCAGAATGACCAGCAGATTCACTGACGGTTGAAAGGATGCTTACATAATGAGCAGACCTGCAGATCTCAGCCTGCTCCTTCCTCTGCAGCCCCCCCTCCCTGCACAGAACAGAACAGTGCATCTGCACATTTCAGAGCATCGTCTGTGCCGCCTGGGTGCTGCAGGTGGAGCCGCCCGGATGCCCTGCATGCTAAGTGAGACCTGAGAGAGTGTGGGGTGAAGGGAGTGACACCCCCCGTTAGTGCAGCAACACCTGCCTGTGTGAACTCTGACACCGTCTCCATGTGAGGGCCCGTCTCAGAGGATGGGATGGATTCTGCACCATTTATTCTTTATTTATTGTTGGCTTTATCTCGCAACAACAAATCACCATCAAATTAAAAGCATCAAAATATAAAAAAAAGCAAAACAATTTAACAGTCTCATCCAGAAATGCGTATGTATGTGTGTGTGTAGTGTGTATGTATGTTTTTATAATATATGTATATATATACCGTATATATATGTGTATGTATATACAGTATGTGTGTGTGTATGTATGTATATGTGTAGGCATGTGTATGTATGTGCTAGGGCTGGGCGATATATCGAGATTTTAATATATATCGATATATTTTCAAACACGATATGGTACGAGACAATATCGTTTATATCAATTTAAAAAAAAATAAAAAATTATTTTTTTTTTTACATTTTTTTTTTAATGATTTTGATATAGCTTATTTTGTGACAAATTGACTTGAATGTTTTATTTGAGATTTGCACAAACTGTCAACCTCAGTGGAAAAGTCTGCCTGTTACTGTCTACATTGTATTAATTGCACAGTGTATTTTAATTTAATTGTTGTGCAGGAAAGGGATATTTGTTTTATTTTATTCAAGAAGCATTGTGTGACATTTGGCACGAGGCTTTGTATTAAAACTGACTGTTTTTTTAAGGGTTTGCCTCAGAAAAAATGAAGCTAACAGAGATGCTATGCTATAATGCTTTGGGGGAAACCCCAATTAAGGCACAGAAAAAATATCGAGATATATATCGAGTATCGCCATTCAGCTAGAAAATATCGAGATATGACTTTTGGTCCATATCGCCCAGCCCTAGTATGTGCTTATGTATATACTGTATAGAATTATATTTAGTAATGACATGTGGAATATGCTGTATGTTTGTGTACAGTTATTTTGTTTAGACTCGGGCAACTTCTCATATGGATTTATTTATGTATTTTGTTTCATTCTCTAAATCCTAAATCCACTAGTTCTTAAAAACTAACTAACTTTTTTTGAAAAGGGTATAGGCGTCATAAGCTTAAGCTTCAGTCTACACCTTTTGGTCCTTGGTTTTTAGTTAAAATATATACCAAAAAATTATATTTTTTGTATTACACTGATGATTTACACCTGTACTTTGGGTTATTTGTGTTGTGGAAATTGAAAAGACAAATAAACTAAAACTTAACAACAGCAAAATAATGTGTTGGAGAGGGAACAGGAGGAAGCAGAACGCTTATTTAGTCCTGTCCCTTCCACACAATATCATATCATATGCCGTAGAAAATATAAAAATTAAAAATTAAAATAAGAAAAGAAAAAAAAGACAAAATAATAACAAAAAATTAATAAATACAACACAAACAATTAATAAACAAAGATCAAGGCATAATTAAACTAGGCTTCTACAATATCCTAAACTCAAAAATGTAGTTTCCCAGTCACTTTGAAGTCAACCGGGGCTGCGGCTGAAACGGTCCGGGCCGTTGGGAGAGGGGAACCGAGTTCGTAGTGACCCAGTTTCTAGAAAACCCACACCACACGCACACGCTGGAAGCACCAACGCGAGCGCACCCTCCTGCACAGATGCACACGCGTAAACACGCTGCTGGGATGCAAACAAGAAAAAAACTCAAGTTCAAGTTCATCAGTTTGCCATCTGTTGTGTCCTCGTTTGCAGATGTTGGCTGCTAAATTCTCTCCAGCTGTTGTTTAATAATCACGTTAAAAATACTTGAAAACAAAAGCCCGGCTAAGCTTCCTCGCACGCTTTTGAGGAAAGGTTTTGACTACTTGCATTTTTCAAAAGAGAAACATCTCAAGGGTAAAATTCTTCTCAAACTTAGATGAAGTTATCTTTTAGAAGGTAAAGAATATAGAAATCACAGGTGAAAATGTGTGAAGTGTTGGTTACGGTTGGGGAACATAAGCTGGAAAAACGATGGAGACGTCACACGAGCTTCTGCAGAAGCTGAAGCCACGAATGGAAAGTGAACCTGACATAACAGTAAAAACCAAACTATGGGCAGAAATATGTGCCACTAGAAACTGAATTTGAATAATAATCCTTTTAATAATTGCTGCCAACACACAGCACATACAGTATGACACTATTGAGTTCCCACCCTCAGTGCAACATCCCTGAGTTTTCTCTGACTTTCTTGACCAAATCCCATATCCAGCAAATAAAGTAATAATTAATGTTTTGCTTAAAGGTATAGTCGGTCACACACTCCTCAGCAGAAATTTTTCTACAAAACGGCAAGATATAAATCTACACTTTTTACACAGAATGGAGAAAACACAATAGGTTTCGAAATATCTAGCTCCCATTGGTTGTTTATATCGATGAAAGAAAATAGAGGTTATAGTAGGCTACGTGAAAAGGAGTTCTTTGTATCTGCACTCGATTGTTCTTCCTCCGGAAGACCCAGATGTCTGGCACAGTAAAATTGAAATTGAATTGTGTGGCAGGTTGGAGAGGTGGATGGGACACGCACCTGTGTCCCATCCGCCTGAGTGGCTGGTTCTCTCCACCTGCCTGCCTTATAAGGCGGAGCCGGACAGCAGCAAGGGTCGGAGGAGCTGCTGTCAGGCTGTGATGCTTGTGCACTGTGGGTGATTATTAAATAAACGGTTCTGCACGAAACTCTGTCTCTCCGTCCTTCGGTCGGGCCCCGTGGCACGCACCCTGCCACAAATTGCAAGAACTGAATTTGAATTGTGAGAGCTGAATGTAGATTCAGTTTTTCAATGCAATGATTCAAATTAAACAATACAAATTCAAATTATGTGATTCAGATTCAGTTTTTTAATGCAATCATTCAAGTTGAGCAATTCAAATTCAAATATAAATTGTTCAAATTCAGTTTCTAGTGCCACATATTTCTGCCCATACCAAACATCTCTGGATCAGAACTGTTGGACCTACCTGGAGAAGAAGACACGCTGATTCCAGCAGCGATGCCAGCCTGAATCTCTGTCATCAGATATGATTGAGAAACACAGACTGGACCTTATCAAGACTAGAGAAGTCATCACAACGCACGACTAACAGAGTCTGTTATACTCGACTGTCTCTTCAGATCAAGTCACTCCCTGCGTCCAGGTAGATCCGCCGTGACATGGAGACTCTGACGGGTAATGTGAGTAAAGTCGTCTTGTTACAGAACCTTGTCCTGCTGGGAAAACCTGCATCTGAGCATCACGTTAACGTTGTTTTGGCAGCTGCCACATATCTTAAAGGCTTTACAGAACAATTGTGCATCCCAACATGACAACATCATTCCTCCTTCAGGAGCTCAGCAGACGGGCTCTCAGCGATTCTTACTGGAAACATCCAGAGAACACGACAAAGAGGCCGAGGTGGAGACAGGTCCCATCAGACAATCAGACAACAGACTTCTATTAGCCACAGAAGCGAAGGTGGATGCATCCACGACTCCTGCACTGCCAACAATGAAACATCCTTAGACCAGTCTTGGTGGGTGTTGATCGGTGACATTACCGTATTTTCCAGACTATAAATCGCTCCCGAGTACAAGTCGCACCAGCCATAAAATGCATAATGAAGAAGGAAAAAACATATAAGTCGCACTGGAGTATAAGTCGCATTTTTGGGGGAAATTTACTTTATAAAATCATTCAAAACATGTCATCTTGAAAGGCAATTTAAAATAAAAATAGAATAGAGGCAAACACAGGCTGAATAATTGTACGTATACTAATGTTACATGACCCAACTGAGAACGTGCCTGGTATGTTAACATAACATATTAAGAGTTATTCTGATAACTATAGCATAAATAAAATGCCAAGAAGTTTACCAAACCATCCATGTCACTCCAAATAACTCAAATCCAATGAAATCTTCGTCTTCTGTGTCACTTTTAAACAACTCCGCTAACTCTGGAGGTAGAAGATGTGGCGCTTCCTCTTCTACGTAGCTAATGTCAGAATCATCGTCAGTTGCAGTTCACCCTCTTGAGGTTTAGTGTGAAAATAACATGTGAAATGATAAACCGGTAATAATGTGTTAATAATTTCACACATAAGTCGCACCCCCGGCCAAACTATGAATAAAAACCGCGACTTATAGTCCGGAAAATACAGTAATTCAGTTTGTCTAAATGTCGTCTAAGAGCTTCTCCAACAGTCCAGGTGCAGGTTGGTGATGATTCATTGATACTTTCAGGTGAAACTCGGTGACTCAGAGACACTGAACTGTTGATCCAGGAAACTCCCAGATCTTAATCTTATTGTTCTTGTTGACAAGCAGGAAATGACCACGATGATCAACTCGGGAGCAGCGGGCCAATAGAGGGCGCCGCCCCACCACGCCCCACGAGAAAAGATGCATTAATAAAAGAAAATACTTCAAAATATATGAATATACTTTTTTAAATGAGAAGATAAATAGTATATTTTAGTATTTTAGTATATAGTAAGTGAGTAAAACTCTTTTTTTGTCTAAAGTGACTGATTGGTTGCGTGTTTCCTCCCCGGTGCCGCCCTGCTGCCCCCAAAGCTACATGTGAATGCAGCTGGATTTACATGCCACCGCCCCGCTACGTAACTACGTTACGGTCGTCTGTCACAAGCCATGAGTTTGAGTCTGAGTGGAAGAAGCAAAATGGAGAAGAGAAATTAAACTCAGTGAAGTCACTTAAAACCACGCCGTTTGAGAGAAGCTGGACGTGAAACAGCTCGGACCTGATCAGCCAGACAATAGCTATCAATCGACCATCGACTCAGTCTCTGTCCAGGAATCATGCAGCACTTCAGACAACATGCCAAATATCGGGTACATTAGTATGTTTAATATTTCTGATATTGTGTTTTTCCCTGTGATGCTTGAACTTAACATTTCTTGTTGTTTTACCGGGAAAGTAAAGCTGAACTTCTCTCCTCTGGTCCTGTTCAGAGGTTCCCTCCCTACGTTTTCTGGAGAACACAATATCAGTGTATCTCAGCTGGCAAAGACACACTGTGTACCAGGTGACCTTCAGGTGACCTCCAGGTGACCTCCAGAGGGGAAATAGAAGCTAAATGTGTGGTGTTGGTCTTTTACAATGTTTTTAATCGTAGTGGTGTGTTGTGCAGAAAAGTGGGACACACCTTAGAATAGATCATGTTTAATATATTTGGTCTACTTTTATAGAGGTGCTATGTTAATTAGCATTTTCTCTTAAATTAAATGAACATAATACATGTTTTATATATGAGAACATATATATTCTAAAGCTGACTTCTACCCATGTCCATTCTATTAAGTTGATGCATTCATGTTTTAGGGTTGTGACACCATCTCAGACCTTGCAAGAGACCGGTTCTGCTGCACCGAGCAGCTGATCACTGCTGCACTGCTGCAACCAGCAGGACTACGACCCTGAAGCAGCGCTGAACACCAGGGAGGCTTATCCTCTGAACTGGGCCTCATCTATGATGAGTTCTGTGGTTCTGTACCAGCTCTTCATGGGGAAGCATCTTCACAGCTCCTCTGACTACAGCTGATCTGAGAGCTGCTGCTGAACAGAATCAGGACCTTCCTCAGAAACACAAAGGCACAGCATCGTCTCCATGGAGAAGAAACTTGTCAAAAACATCCCTGACCTTAACCAGAGTCATTCAAAAGTTTGCTTCTCTCAAAGATAGAAGTTTATGTACAAAAATAAAACACTGCATGTCATAATGTTGCTCTTGTAAATTATATTTGTTTAAATACACTGATGTGATACTTTAGTACATTATTTGCCTGCTTTTTGGTGTATGTGTATTTTGGAGTTTGGTATAGCCCCCCCGGAGAAAACTACGAGCAGCACGCCAGAGCAAAGTTTTGAGGAAGGCTGCAAACACAGTAAATATTTGAACAAATCTGATGTATTTGCCCGTAAAAGCCGCAGAAACTTCAGCGCACCAGGGAAACATGATCTAAGAATAGGGAAGAAAGTTAGCCAAAACCACAATTTCTATTACTCCCAAATGTTTTAACCACAACTACAGTTGCACAAGCGCTTCCCACACACTGACCTTCCCCAGGTAGACAGAAGTACATCAACCACTGGCAAATAAAACTGAAGGCTTTAAAGAGAAGACGCCCCAGAAAAGGCTTAGATAAATCAAGATATTTAGTTTCTAGAATATAACCAACGTGATACATGATCTACTGACTGAAGTCACACTGGACTGAGAACAACATGAGCATGTTCAGCTGCGCAGATGTGAGCAGTTGTGAGGAGCACACTATGTTAAAGCACTGGCCAGCATTTAGTAATGGATGACCTTTTAACTCCAGGGAAAGCACAAAGTTCCTGTTTGGTGACGGTTAAAACAACAAAGCGGTGCTTTTCCACACGCCAAGATAAAACACAACTAATGTTTCAAAGTTCATCCCAGTAACGCAAAGCTGCAGCGATGACGGCCCACTTTCACCCCCCTCCGAACTCGCTGACCATTTAAATAGGCTTACTTGCTCATAAATCAACCTTTCATATTAATCAGAATTTACTGCCAGAAAATTCAGCCTTATGAATCATACAAATGTCAAAATTAAGAGGTTTAGACCATATTACTGGCACGCTGCAGTGCTTAGTTAATACCACATGAGCGGCCCCAGAATAAAGACAGACCTCAGGCCTCTTGAGTCAGAATCGCTGACCGTGGAAGTGTTTCTCGAGTCTGCCTGAGAACATATTCTCAAATCTGACGGCCCTCGCTTAAGTGCTGCCGTTCAAACGCACTTCCCAGAAAAACTGATTGATTCAACTTCTCCCTGAGCTACACTAAGTCAATATGTATGAGCAGGTCAGAAGGCCGATACTTGTGTTGCTGCATGAAAGGCGTGTGAGGTTCCCCTGGTTCCTCTGTTTGAGCAGCTGCTTTTCAAAGACAACTGCAACCAAATCATGTTTATGGACATCAATTGAATGGTAATTCCACTTATGCAAATTCATCTCACTGATAAGGGTTTTATAGTTTCAGAGAGAGACGCTGGCGCACACGAAAACGGTTAGGAGCTGGCCAAACAAAGGCCCTGCCGGCGTGTCTCACCTGTTTTTTGAGTGTGTAGGATTCTCTCGTAGACGCCCTCGGAGCTCTCCAGCAGCGTCTTGCTGGTCTGGATCACCTGCAATCACACAATCGTTTTAGTTCATGTCAAACAGCAACCAACTTTGGTGTTGAAGATAATGCAAGAAAACTTGCAGTTCCACAACTGACCACTGGGAGATGTTTCCAAAAATGATTCAATCTCTGTTAAAGCGGCACTATGTAACTTTTCCACCTTAATATAATATTTCCAGTCATTGTGATGGTACATCAACTTCCAACAGGTTTAATGACACCTCTGTCATGGTCTGAGGGGTCTGTATCGCCGTCACTGGCACTGTGTAACTTTGAGGAGCATGGTAGGAACCCTGCCACACTAAAAAACTACACATTTTTACGGCTTTGACTGCTTTACGGCATACGTCACTTCCCCCTCCTTCCCGATTCACAGTCGAGACGAAAATGGGCGGGGCGTGGAGCGCAGCTCCGCAGAAGCTGGTAACCTGTTGCTGTGTCGTGGCTGCAGCAGCTCCACACAACAGACGTGGGGAAAAGATCGCTAATGGTTTAACTTTTCACCGCTTTCCTGCTTGGAGGCAGAACCACAGAGGCCAAGTATCGTATATAACAGAGTAAAAGAGTGAAAGAGTCGTCGGCTCGCTTGGATCGCTGCTGTAACAACCGAATTTTATTTTTTACTTCCACACAGTATCACAAACACTCACACAGGCCGGGGTCGGATCATTCACACGGGTTTTATTCCCCACTTCTCCAGCTAAACGCAGTTGCTGGCCAGCTCTCTGCGCTGCGATTAACCCCAATCTTCAGATAAAACTAGTTTGTTGAGGAAAAAATATTAACTCTTATTAGTAGCTGCAGAGGAAAAAAATAATCTCACGCGGAAAACAAAAATATTGCTCACGCCTCGGAGTCTCTTCAGCATAATATAGCGGTCAAAAAAAAAGAAAAGAGAAGTAAGAGTAATACAAAACATGTACTGTATGTTGTACTATTATACAAATTTATTGAAACACATGGCGAGTCAAACATTTACCAAGGCAGCTGCCAAACACTCCTAAACAAGGTAGTCTAAGACGTGGGTTCTGCAGAACTCCGGCAGTAAATCCTTTCTAAAGAGTGCAGCTCCGACGAGGAGCTCCATTCTCATTATTTTCTCCATATACTGCTCCCTGGCTTCCCTGTTTAAGGTATCCCGGTAAATTCCAGTTCCTTTCCAGCAGTTTAACATCTTTTTTTTGCGTTCCGTCTGTTCACTTGGTGAAACAGAAAAGTCCGTCCCATCTTCATTCGCTATCAAAACAAATGCACGCGACGGGACAGGATCTTTCCGGCAGTACGCGCTGGTGCTCATGGGAAACGTAGTGTTCTTTCTGGTAAAGCACTACCGCTTTTGTCCAAAAGATGCCGCCAAACTCAACAAAAGCTGAAAGTTACGTTGTGCTGCTTTAACCTTCATGTTAAAATGTCCAACTCTGCAGTATAAATAAAGATATTTACAGTCTGGATCAAGCAGTGGTTCTTTTATTATATTTATTTAACCTTTATTTAACCAGGAGAACCTCGTTGAGATTAAAAATATCCCTTTTCTAGTTTAGTTTCAAGACCACTGGGAGATGTTTCCAAAAGTGATTCAATCTCTGTTAACCTTCATGTTAAAATGTCCAACTTTGCAGTAGCAATAAACAAATTTACAGCCTGGTGCAAACAGTGATTCTTTTATTTTATTTATTTAACCTTTGTTTAACCCGGAGAACCTTGTTGAGATCAAAAATCTCTTTTCTCCAAAGCAGAGCAAAGGGTGGTCCCAGCACAGCTCTGCTAGTCCTTGATTCAACTCTGGAAACACTTTCAGATGTTGTTTCAGTGGTGACATTTAAAATGAGGATGTTTGGACAGATTTGATCAGACATTCAGGAGCATCATCGGTTAGAATGAGCTGAGCCAGTCTGGTTAAAATAGCTGAATTTGACATAAAGCGAGAAAGAGGCTTCAACAGAAAGCCCCTGGGTGATGTCATAGGGAGTTGTCCTCTTCTTCTTATACGGCCACTGGCCAATATTTGCTTTTATTTTCAATATCAACTAAAGTGGAACAATAACACGAAGCAAGCGTCTGTCACGGCATATTTCTAACCAAGGAGAACTGAGAAGTAACGATGTTGTTGGAAGGATGTCGGTGGGTGTGGTTGCTGCCTTGCATTTTTACAAACCAAAATGGGAGGGAAGTCCCCAGAAGCTGTTGGATTGTTTATTAGAGGTTCTGTTCTCCCGTCAAACTGGGACTGACCCGGTTTAAGGGGGAAAAATCCAGACTGAGAAACGTTTCATAATCAAGGTCATCAGATGTAAACATGCTATCTGTGACGGTGCAGCTGTGACAGAAGTTTAGCCGCTCTGATGCTATGCCCAAAGAAAGTACACAAACTGTGAAGACCTGCGGACTGCCGAAACTCTCACGGTGAGACATTTGCATATTTAACAGCTTGTCCCCATGATGACCCCACTGCAAAAGAAGAGAAAAGAAACTCCCTCTTTGCCCACAGAGGACAGCAGAATGCTGTTTCAGGAGGTTAATGATGCATATGTAGGCTGTTACACACAGAGGGAAATACACACTGACTTAACAGGATGCTTTAAAACACCATCTGGCTCTTTATTTCTCAAGGTACAGTTCATTTTTCTGGACAGATTTTATTCTGCTGCTGTGGGTGCTTGGAGACAATAAAACTAAATACATCAAAAAGGGCTGGTGGGGGGGGGGGTCTTTGTGTTTGAGGCATTGACTTGTACATTTATCTATAAAATCCTGGGGAGACTTGGTCGGGTCGTGCCGCTGAACCAGGCTGCCCATCTCAGCCGTCACCATAAAAATCAAGACATGTAAAAACATGTGGTCCCAGATCAACATCACAAAGCCACAAAACAACAACATGGTGGCCTGTAATCGATTGGTGGAGCATGCCATGCCCACGGCGGCTCAGCGAGAGGGTGGGGGAAGTGTGTTTAGAAGTACACTGGAAACAGGTATTAGCAGAAAGTGAATCATGATAAATGATGGACTTGTGCATCCGACACAGCCGTCACTTAAAGCAGTTTCTCCCAACCTGGGGTCCGGGCCCCTCCTGGGGGGGCGCCAGAGATCTCTGTGGGGGTGCGAAACTTTGTCTGCTTTGAAATTATGCAGTTGTAAAAATTATATTTGCGAATGAATCATTCATAAGACATTGTTAGGAATAATTTATGAATGTCTTGAATATTTTTTTGTGTTTTTTATACACTGGTGACAAACACAGGAAATGATTTAATTCCTTATTATTATATATCATTACTCAACATTTAATCTACTCCAACAGATTGTTAAAGGAAAAATGTTAAAAAAATGTTGGTTTCAAATTAAAAGAGACATTTTTCAGAAATATTTTTATGTCCTTTTATGTCCTTTTGTGCGTGTTTTATACATTGGTGCCATTGGAGAAAAACAAAGTCATATGTATACAGAGTAAACCGAAGAGAAATGTATAAAAAAAACATAATTAATGTTCATTTTTCCAATTAAAGACTATTTTGGTGCTAGTACGTACGGGTCGGGGGGCCTGGCTGGTCTTAGACACAAGTAGGGGGGGCTCCAAGGAAAAAAGGTTGGGAACCACTGACTTAAAGGAGCATGAGGCAGGATTGAGGCAGGATTTATGAAAAAAATTCGTATACATTTTAAGTTTTCTAGTAATAATGTCAGATGAAGCGTTCCAAACCAAAAAGAATGAGCCCTCTAGCGTATCTCTCCGTTGCCTTGAACAGGCTGTGTTCTGCAAAATGTGCTGCAATTGTGACCGGAATTTCCTGCGCTGTCCTGCGGATGTGACGTCACATGACGCTGCATGCGCGTTCTCCCCGTTCTCCCATTGTCGGCTTCGCTGTTGGCTGCAGTACCCCCAACGGCCGTCGTGGTGAAAGGTGGCGCTAATGAGTCTCATTTCTTAAAAGGAGCCTCATGCAGGACAGACAGCTCAGATTTCCTGAAGGATTCAACCAGCCCCCGGGTCTGGCAGTCAGAAGGCGCGCCGATTTTTTCCAGTGGCCAGCCGCGGTACTGCAACCAAAAATCCCATGCGGCCCAGAAAGCTTTTTTCCCATAGACCGCAATAGTAAAAGAGAAGCCTCTAAAAATGTTCACAGGACACCTCCAGCTGTAATCCCCGGCAATTACTAATCTTTGTATTCTATATTTTTAAGTCATGGACTTTATATCCGTCAAAAATGTTTTATAACGGCCAGAAAAGTAAAAGAAAAGTCTCTTTCTGGGCGTCACGGCTGACGTCACAGCCGTGTCCGTGCATTCCACGGATGTTTATATTAATATATATTATGTAATTATATTATATTAATACATTAATAATATATGTAATGCTATACATGTAATAATATACATTAATTTATATATTATATTAATACATATTATATTAATATTCGCGTCATTGCCCCGGGGCATGATGGGAGGCCCCAGAGCATCATGGGAGGTGACTCAACTGCGCATGCTCTATGGGCCGCTGTATGCGGAAGTAAACCCGGAAGTCAGAGATTTTTTCGGCGGATGCGCTGGCTGAGCAGAATGCATTGAAATGAATGGGCGGCCATTTTTGACGTCCCATCCAGTTTTATAATAGATCCATGGATTCAACCCACAGCAAAGTTCACCGTCTATTCCTGTTTTAGTATATTAAAAACCCTTTTTTGACAATTTCTGTCCTAAAGTTGTGGACATTAGGCAGAATACCAAATAACGCCAGCCTGTTTGTCAAAGAGCTTATTTAAGGACAGACACTATGGTATAAAGTTGATCTTGAACGACCTCAAACTCTTTATCTGTGGTCCAGGCCTTCCTTCCTGAACCTCATGATGTCACCATGAAGCGTATTTGTGAAACAGCCATCTATTGGCCCGTTGGGTCTATTTTTCAAACAAGAGGAGGCAGAAATAAAGCCGGTTCTGAACCCTGAGGTATAGATAACTATTCTACAGTTATAAACCCGTTAATGAGTACTGTATCGGATAATTAACTTGTACATCAAGACATTTTCTGAGGACAAATATAAACACGTCCCCCCCAGTAACTGAATCAACATGTTATTCTGACGGCTGTAATGACTCAGTGATTGTGGCTGCTGGTTCACTCTGCAGCTGCGGCACTTAAACTCGTCTCAAATGCTGTGATTACCGTCCTGATGGGAGAAGAAATTACTGTCTTGGTGGCAAACAGCATCTCAGAAGTATTTATGGCGCTTTCGGCTCGACTTATCTCAACTCGGCTCGACTCAACTCGGCCCGGTTTCTTTTCCACTACAATCCAGCACCTGGAGCAGAAGTAGGAGGTTGGAGCTGAGCTTCTGCGACATAATTGATTATGTGACACAAATGAAGAAGAAAACAACACCAGAGTCGTAGAACCTGGAGGAGATGATAGATGTGCTGCTGGGTCTGTGGTTTGTGTTCGATATCAAGTTAAAACATGAGAGTGAGGGAAGCTTCAAGCGGCGATGCTTTTTAATTTTTTTTAGCTCGTCTCAGCGCTGCTGAAAAGTCCTGGTAGCCGTGAGCAGCTATGAAGAGACAGAGCTCCTGGTGGATCTGGTCATTGCTTATCGCCCGTCTAGATCCCTTTTTAATTCTCTCCTCAGCCACCAGGTTTATGAACATCTGCACCGCAGAGTTGGATCATGAAACAGACTTTTGCTGCCGTTGCTGGTTGAATTAAATGAACAAGAAGCCGTCAGAGTCGCTCTTTCACTGATGTCACATCCTGACTCAGACGTCTGACTCCAACCCCCCGACCAATCGGTGGCCTGTAGTGTGATGATGTCAGATACGGCCCGACTTAGCCGCTTAGAACCTCGGCAAAGTAGTTACAGAAAAGTATCTACTCTGCACGAGTAGAAAGCGCCAAACCAAGCCGAGTCGGGCAGAGTAGGTATTAGTGGAAAAGCACCATTAGAGGCATCTTCCGACTTAACTGTGTCATACCTGCCCACTAAATACCTCCTGAGTGATGAAGTTATAACATCAGAAGAATGATCTGCAAGTAAAGAGTCCAAACTATGAATCACAATTACTGGAAACACACATAATAAGCAGTATTCCGAAATGCAACTCGTCATTTATTCCTGTTTTCAATTAGCACAGGAGAAATATTGGGGTTACTGCTAAATAAAGAACCTATTCACACGGATTTGGAAGTCTGTTTGTTACAGACATTTGGTTCTCTCATCGTCTAAAAACGATGCCCTCGCTTGATCTGTTGTGAACATAAACGTGAAATCAAGCCAAGTTATCGAAGACTCTGATCTGGCGCTTGTTTCCTCCACACAAATGGGCAGCGACCGAGATCCAGTTTCTAATTTTGCCAGCTGGAATGTGAAAACCCACCTCCTCCCTGCGCTCAATTCTGACACGCTGCCCAAATTGATGATTGGACTTTTCCATATATTATTTACGTTTCATGGAGGCCGCCCTCGCTGGTTTCCAGCTCTGCCCCTCCCTGCCTCCCACCAGCACCTCCTCCTCTCTGCCGATGATTAAGACCTTAGACCTTCACACCACTTAAGCCGCCGCTCTTGACTTTATTTGATTTTGGCCCCTAAACATCAATCACTTTCTTGCCTTTTCACCTCCAGCTCAGTTTTCCTGGCACTGTTTCCATCAGAGCCGGTGACCTCAGCCTCGACTCTCAGAGGGCTCACTTTAATCAGTCTCAACTGGAATCTTTTCAACAATATCCGCTTTTTTAAGATGTTCACCTCTGATTCGCTTTTTTTTTATTTTAATGTACAAACCAAAGGATTGATTTAAAAACTTTAATGAGACAAATAAAGAACAGAAACAATAAATTATAACAAATCTGGATAAATAAATATTCAGCTATTTCTGCTTCACCTTCATTTAAACAGTTTACTGACAACAGACCAGCGGTAACAAAACAGGCTTGTTCAACAGCATCCCAAAAAACAAACCATAACTGATGCTGCTCCCATCAATCCCTGATGGGGGGGAGGAGGCTTGGGAATCACCTCTGACTCTCAAGAAAATAAGACTGCTATAAATACAGGACGGTTTATTATAAAAAGCACTTTATATGGTGTTGTTCCCTTTTTCGGACTTTGGCCATACATTGTGTCTCGATAAATTCAATAAAATCCTCTGTCAGTTCCGTTATACACCTTTTATCTGCCTACTTAATGTCAGAATACATTACAAATGGAGGAAACTAAACATTGTAATGTCAACGAGATGTGGGTCATCACCGAGATGAAAAACCAGTCCGCCTCAGTTAAGGATGCTCTCAGTGGTTGTTGGTGAAAGTCCAGTTCCAGAAGGAGGACAGAGCTTCTGGATGTGGAGGATGTAAACACCAAAACACAGCAACATTTACGGGATCAGTAGTGATGCTGAGTGATACTGAGGCCACGTTTACACATAGCCGGGTATTTACAAAAACGGATATTTCCCCATCTACGTTTTGAAAAATACCATCATTTACATCAGATCGTTTTCAAAATCTCTTCATTTACACTAACGAGAAGCATAAAGTCATGCTAGCCAATCAGAATCCTGGAAAAAATTTTTTGCTACGTGTAAACGGGGCCTGAGGTTAAGGCAACCCTAACTTTTTCACCTTAAAATTAAACTTTAACAAAATCCTCCGACATTTCATTGCCTTTGTAATTAACTGGCGCGGCGGCCGGGTCTGTTAGCACGGTGGGACGGTGGCAGTAAGGGTGCGTCCCAATACTCCCCCTCGCCCTCCTTTTCTTCCCTAACCCTAACTTTTGCGCGTTCCCGTGAAGGTAGTGGTGTCCCAATTCCTCTTTTCACCTAGGGGGAGGGGGCATAACGAGGGCTAGGGGCTGAGAATAGCCCCTTCAAATCGAGGGATTTCAGATGCTGACTTGGCGAGCGAGGGGGTATGAAAAAAAGAGGCTCTGCGTCGATTTGACTCGCCGACCGAAGGCAAACAGGCAGACTGGTCTCAGAGAAATAGAGAGAAATAATCCTGTGACTCGTCAGATTTGTTTTGGATGTTTCTGATATAATAGTCTTCAGAAACCACAAAGTAATCCAGCTGTTATCTGGGTAATTTACACACTTTCAGATAAAGTTGTAGAAGATCACGCCAGAATAAAGGGATTTATGGTTCCGCGTTACACCAACGCAGAGCCTACGGCGGAGGTTACGCAACCTGCGTCGATTTAACGCGGACCCAAGCTCCGGACCCGGCAGACAGAAATCTCTAAATTTCGGAGCAAATTTCTTAACAGGCGTAGCTACAACTGTTAGATTTCATCTATTAAACCAACATATTCCTAAATGATTTATTTCAGCCGGCGTGATTCTCAACAGAGCTGCGTCCCGGGAGAGAGTGTCTCTCCCGGGGCTGACGGAGCAGCCTGACCCGGCGGAAACGTCTCTTCTCGGGCTGTGAGCTGAGGCTGCTCCCCGGGGCCGGCGGCTCTTCTCATCTCCGAAAACATCGGGTCAAATTTCTTAACAGGCGTTATTTGGATAAACTGAGCCCCGGTTGGGGATCTTAAGGTTACCATTATACCTGAAAAAATATTAAAACTTAATAAAGTGCCATATTAACAGCGCTACAGCTGAAATTAAAACAGCTTTTGGCTCTCAGCTTCCTGATCAGGGAAGGGATGAAAACGAGGGGTAGGGGGAGAATTGGGACAGGCACCTGGGCCAAGTGCCCTAGATCTCAAGTGCCCTAAAATCTCCCCCTTCTTTTTTAGGGCTTAGGGAAGAAAAGAAGTGCGAGTGGAGAAAAGAAGGGCGAGTGAAGGAGAATTGGGATTGGGCCTAAATGAGACGGGGCGACTTGTCCTCAAAGGGAAGGAGAGGTAACTGAAGTGTCGCTTCCGGCCCACAGCAGGAATCAGCACCCACTCGACACCAGCGACACCCAGCAGGTGTCGGGCCTGAACAACCTGAATGTCGGCAGGGACTCATGTTGGTTGTGCCGTGGACAGGAGACGACACTGTTCAGCCGTCTCCATGTCCACTTGAATTAGAGGTGTCTGCTCATCGCCACAGAGTAGACAAGCAGAGTCGCACCGACTGTCTGACATGACGGCTGAAAGGACCAGAGGGGGAACAAAACAATAAAAAAGGAAAAATAAACCTGGAAATATACTTTATTTAAAATTACAATATAAAAAGATATATATATATATATATATATATATATATATATATATATATATATTTATTTTTTATATACAGTATATATATATATATATATATATATACTGATATATATATATATTTTTTTTTTTAATACAATAAATATGTATGATATATTAAATATATATATATATTAAAAAAAAAAAATATATATACATATATATATATATTAATAAAATAAATATGATATATTAAAATATATATGATATATATTATATATTACAAATGCAAAAAAAAATAAAAATAAAAGTTACAATATAAAATAACATTTCACAAGAAATATGTTGCTTTTTTATGTGCTAAAGGTTTGGTTGTCTTTTTCCACATCGAGGTAATCGAATCCAACAGGTTAAGCCTTCATCTAACCAAAAACTCTGTCATGTCCTTTTTTCCTTCCGCTGGAAAGTGTTTGTAGTTTCACCCCCTGCCTGAAACGATGCTGGATCGCTGCCGTGATAAGGAGCACGTTATGTTCAGGGGAATAATATCACCCTGGAACAGCCTCTGTGGCAAGTTGCATAACTTGTTAACATTGATTTTATTACTTAACAGAGTCCAGCCCTGTTACCTAACCATCTCCGCATGAACCCATTATGCGAAGTACAGCCGAGGTATTGATCTCATTGGAGTCCAAAAGCGGGTTTGCCGGGATGAATTGGATCTAATGATTGGAAAATTCATGCATGAATGAACGACTGTTGTAATATTTGTTTCTGTGAACTAATGCTTGCACAAACACCATGAAGGTGAACTGCTAGTAAAACCCACAGCTTTGGCTGAAACAGCTCTTGGTCTCTACTCACCATTTCGTAGGGGGTGACCACTTTCTTGAGAACCTCTGGGAGCAGGCCTTCGAACTCCAGGTTGGGGTACTGGTCGATGAGATTGAAGAGCAGGAGGGGGGTGTTGTCGGGTCCCATCAGTCGAGGGGAAAGAGCCAGGATGCACTGCTTCAGGTTAGCCACTGCTGAAAGGCCACAAAGCTCTTTGAAGGACACTACAGCATTCTGCAGGGGAGAGACATTACACATGTGCTCACATCACAAATTAAACTGGAATGCCAAGAAAAACCTGCATCTTTTGCCAATCAATATACAGAAAAACTTTGAAAAAAGAGAAAATAAGTATAACTCAAAAGGAACAGAGATCTTTCAAAAAACAAAATTCAGGACAAAATTAATGGTAGTTGTGTTCTGTAAAAGGTATCGCTTTATGGAACAATCTGGATACAGAAGCCAAAAAATGCAAATCAAACATTACATTTAAAAGAATAATAAAAGCCAGTTTGATAAAGAAATATGATAATTGTTAAGTTAGGTGGGTTTTCTTTTTTTTATCTCTCTCTTTTTAGCACCATTGTCATAATTTTTTCTTTGAATCAAAAAAGAATATGCCTATCTGTGTTTGACGACAGCTGTTTTGTGTTATTTTATAACTTTGTTGTAGTTTTGGTTTAGTTTTTTGTTTGTTTGTTTTTTAAATTAAGTTTCTTTATTATTTCTCTTCCCTTTCATTCAAGGAGATTTGTTGTAATTATATTGAACTGTTTTGTTTTTCTTGAAATAAAGAATACAAAAAATAAAAAAATCTAATCGCATTAAAAAGAAAAATAAAGACTGATAAAATGTACTTATTATTGTTGCTGCCTAAAATCTGTTGTTGAGCTGCAATAAAAATAAAACTGCGCCCCCTGAGATGGAGACTGTCCCGGAGGAAGTGCCTGGGAGTTCAGCCGTGATCTGTGAGAACTTTCGTTTTGGCTCTCGTTAGCGCGTCATAAGCACTCGATCCGTTTAAACAGACACCAGTATCACATGGAAATGAAACAAACACACACATATCCTTAACTTCCTGTGAGAGGCCAAATTTAACCCCTACACAAACAACCGGAGGGACACGCTGACAGGGCGGCCGAGATGTGTTGTAACCTCAAGGCCGGCGGCTCGTTATCACACAATGACTGCAACGTAAACACAGCCACAGAAATAAAAACTGGTCCCGGCTCTGAAGACGCCGGCGCGAGACCCACCGCAGACTGCCGACTTTCCAGAAGAGCGTTGCTCTGGTTAACGCCGGTTTGAGCAACGCTGATTTTACACATCCATTTACAGGTTGCAGTTGTGCCATTGATGCCAACAGGAAGATGGTGAAATGTGTGTATTACAGCAGATACACAGCTCTTTGTTATGTCCTGCTGCAAAGATGGTAAAATAATTTGAATTGGATTTACAGCTCCAGTCTTGTATAACTAAATTTAGACATCAGAACATGTCATGGCGTTTCTCAAAAAGACATAAGTTCAAATGTAATCTAGTTGAGACTGGTGGTCTCCTTCCAGAGTTCGTTCTTTTTTTAGATATTTGTGTTTGTTGAAACAAATCTGGTTACAATCTACGCTGGATGTCGGGGGCACAGGTCTTACTTTTCTTTTCCATTCTGTTTTTCAGGGCAACTTTTCAGAAAATTCAGAGAAAACTGCCATGTCACATGCCACCAGCAACAAAAATGGCCAGAGAAAAGCTCAAAACAAAAGGAGCTGGGTCACCGAGTGTTCTTGTGTTCTGTGACACAAACAGGAACACATTATTTTCAATGCCTTCCACCACAAAATGACAGTTTGTCACCAACACCCACTGAACTCTCAGTCTCTCTGGAAGAAAGCGTTGTAGTAACAAGTTTCCATCCACATCGTCATTTCAGGCCTCTTTTATGATAAAAAGGCCGGCCTTTTTGTCACATTATCAAAATATCCCATCACAGAATGATTCAGAAAAATCCCTCCATGCATTTCTTACTTTTTTATTTCTAATTACTAAGATCTCCAAATTCCTCCCGAAAAAGCCTTAGCCGAACCAAAACGCCTCTATAACTTAGAGATAGAACTTCATAGATTGGATAACAAACAGTAAAAGAGTTGTAAATTTTGATTGGTATATGTGTCATTGATTCTCAAAGGGCGGAGCTTAAATGAAAAAGGAATAGATAGATAGATAGATAGATGCCCTCCCCAGCTTTAGAGTTTTAATTCATTCCTTTAGTCAGCGCTGGCTGCCTTGACCCTGAGGCAGCCTATTAGTTATGCTGCTAAAGGCCTTGATTGCTGGGAGGATTCCCATGATGCACAGGGCTCCCTCTCCTCCGTCTGCTCTCTTCATTCTTCATGTATATATGCCATTAACCTTCAGTTTCTGTTTAGTTCTTTGTGCCACAGCAGGTGTTTGTAGACTGATGCACTGTTTAACGGCCTCCACAACAACACGACCCACACTTGAACTCGTCTTAGGGCGGAAACACAACTAACACACGTTCTGATGCTGCCGGAGGTGTCTTCCTGTTGAGAGGCAAATTTAATGGGAGGATTTGATTTGTTAGTTTCTATTTGAATAGAATTTGTATTATACAGCGTCAATATAGTTCTTATGAACTGAACATGAATTACTTTGATAACAGCATTAAAACTGGAGTCGTACACTTCTTCTGTAAAGTTCCCCAAGGTGATAATATTTAGCGAATGCTTTTATCCGCTTTTGGAGCCACGAACCACAGGGAGAACAAACCCCAGGTAGAACGGCTCCTCCTGGCAATCAAACCAGGAACCTGCTAACCAGCTAACCACTACGCTACTGCGCTCTTTAATATACAAGCTAAGCTGAAAATGCCCTTTGAAATCGTCTCCTAAGGAGTAATCTCCATTTCTTTCTCAAATTTGGCCCATGCGGTTGGTTTTATTTCCGACTTCTACCTCAAAAATGTTCCCCAACAACTACTCTGTTTAAGTCAGAACCAGGATGCGTAGTGCAGAACATCTGGCTGGAAACACGACAGACCATTGGATTTGCTCCAAACCAGGTAACGAAAACACTTGTGATGGCATGTTTTTCAAGTGACTTTTTCAAGGCCTTGCAGGTAAATTTGCTTTCGCCAACGAAAATTATGGCTAAATATCGGCGTCAATGAACCTTTATCACCTGAGGAAAACGAGACGCAACCAAAATGCTGGTCATGTGACGATAACGATAATGAAATATATAATGTAATATCGTAGACGAATAAAAACAAGACTAAAATGTAGATTACAAAATAAAAACTCTGCTAAAATGTGTCTTCATTTTCGTTGACCAAAACCAGACAAAATCTTCTAACAAAGATCCTTAATGTCCATGTTTTCAGTAGTTTCCTCTGGTTTAGTTCTGCTGCTGGGTGACGTTAGTCCTCAATCCGAGTCGCTGCAGCGGGGAATCAGATCCAGAAGATGCAGCTGCAGAGTTAGAGGCTGATGCCGTTAACGCAGAGCTCTAGGTTCACGTCAATTAAAAACAAAGTTACATAGAGAAACGCAGGGATCTTCTTTGGGGCTGGAGAAGAAGAAGAAACCAACTTTGGATACACTTTCCTACATAGACGTGGAAAAGAAAACCCAATGTGTCGTCGAAAAAGAAAAAGACGGGGAGAAATGCGGAAAAATAAATGTGTTGTAAACTCAAATTACACCGTCTTCTGCATCTGGAATTAATGTATTCTTGAGTCAATAAGGTAACAATAATATAATAATAAGATAACCTTGTTTGAATTGTAAAATGGGTTTGGCTAAATACAATCTTTGACTAAAACTACGTTGACTAAAATGGTGCTGGACAATTCTGACTAAAATAAAGGCTAAATGCTCCGACTTTTAGTCGACTGAAACTTGACACGACTAAAAGGAGAATGAACGTGACTAAAACTAATAAAAACTAAAATGATAGCTGGACCCAAAGACTAGACTAAAACTCAAATTGAAACAGGCTGACAAAAACAACACTACTTGCAGGAATGAGTTCACAGGAGCACAAAGGTTTTCCTCAACATGTCATCTCTCTGTACCCATGCAAGGGTTTCCAATGGTAAACCCACACATCTTGAAGACAACAGCGGTCAAATACCCATTCATCCGTTTGAAAGGCCTTACCTGCATGTTTTCTCTGAGGTCCGTCGCCTCCCTCAGGGGTAACAGCGCCGTCTTGAAGACCTCGTCCACGGCCTTGATCTGCAGCACCCTCATGCTAGCGTACTCCCGGCTCCTCTTGGCCTTTCGTACGGACAGCCCCCTCTTGTGTGGTTTGCCACCGCCTCTCCGATTGGTAATGGCCACATGGACGAATACGTAGGTGTGTGGCAGGATCTCCCCCGTCAGAGACTGCAGCGGTACGTGGCGGAAACCTGGCTGCAGACACTCGAAGGGGATCGTATACTGCCCGATGAATTCATCGCCGATGTAATCATCATCGAGCACCACGAAGCGAACCATCGCAAGCTCAGGGAGGTTTATCTGGAACTCAAAGCTCTCGTCGAACAGAGGGTTGTCCCCGTTCTGGTTGACCGTTTTAGTCCTTTGCTCGCCACAGTCGGCAGGGATGCCGTGTATTTCTACGTATATGTACGGGTCGACCACGTCTCCTTTGGCACCTGAGCCTTTTGGCTTTGGGAAGTTTTGTCCGCTGATTATTTTGATGTGCAACAGCTGTGGAGAAACACCAGGCACTGAATCTTTCGTGTTGGCACTGAAATACGAGACCTGCTCTCTCATGATGGCGGGACGCAGGACGTAGCCACAGTTCCCGTTCTGACGGAACCAGCCAATGTTTAGGTCCATCATCAGGCCGGGGGTCTGGTAGTTCATGGCTACAATCTGGCAGCCGCATTTCCAGAAGTCTTGAGGATTCATGTTGCTGGAGTCGATCCGCATGGGGCTCGGGTAAACCCGCGCCAGGAACTTCTTGTTGTAGTTGACAAAGTCCCCGGGAAAGTCGCAAGCGCAGCGACTGGCGAAGACTTCGTTGAAAGAGCAGAGTTCCCAGTGCCTCTGGTTCTGGAAGGAGTTGGGGAAGTCCTTGAACTCCACAGATTTGCACAAAGTCACCAGATCCGACAGGTCCTTGGACAGCTGGAACTTCTTGGGTGCGATAGTCTGCTGTTCTGCAGAATCGATGCTCATCCTTTGAGACATCTCCGCCCCCTCGTCTTCATCCGTCACTTCGCCCTCGGAGCCTGTGCAGGTCGTTCCCAGTTTCTTCCCCTTTAGCAAGATCTTTCCCTTCAGCTGTAAGGGAGACGGGAGGTAGCAGTCCTCGGGTTTGGGAGGGTCGATGTGCATCTTATCCCCGAGGATCTTCTTCAGATGCTGAAACATGACTCTCTGCTGCTTTAAGGAGCAATGGTTTTCTAGACACAGTATCAGTGGAAACTCGGAGGCAACGAAGGCATACTTGTTGACGACGTCAATTACGCTACGAAAAACAATCTGCGTGGTCATGGTGTGACCGGTGTAGATAACGGGTTCGTTATCGGGCCCATCCCACACGTCCAGTTCTACACAACGGCAACCCATTTTGAGCGCACGGATGTAGCCCGTCACATCGGAGGGGCCCCGGAACTGATCCTCAATCAGGTACGTGTTGTGGGACGCGTTGATGTAGTAGTGGGACAAAGGCTGGTTCATGTCTTGGCAAACGGATTTGTGCTCGGGGTCGAATATGTGGCATTCCGGGGACATGAGATAGTTGGAGAAGCCGTCCAGAGAAAGCCAACCCTTGAGTTGGCCCTCTTTGGACGGCTCGTATTTCTGGATGACCTCCAAGCTGGTGTCTTCGCTGACTTGTGCCATCCCCTGCTCTGCCTCCAGGAATATCATTAAGTCCTTTGTGTCCAAAAACTCCTTGGTACTGGAGAACTGAACAAAGAGAAAATAAATCTCTGGTCTGGTGCAAAGGTCGTGAAAGACTTCGACAAACTCATCGTTCGTCACCTCAGAGCTGCTTTTGTCCCTCGCTTTGTGAAGCTCCTTGAACTTCAGCTCTATTTTCACATTTTTGAGTCCCGGGTTGAGCTTTTTTATGAGCTGCACAGCAGCGCATATAGTTATCTGTCGGGTGTTGCTAACGTCTTCCTCGTCAAAGAGGTCACTTAGCCAGGATGAGCGCATGTTGTTCTGACTGCTCTCAATCATATTTAGGGTGTGTTTCCCATAAGAGATCAAGTACCTCAGTCCAGTTATCCAGATGTTGGCCACATCTGCCGTGTTGGCCACCAGGTCCAGGGACTCGTAATTTTCCCCAAAGATGATTGAGAAAGCACAGTCTTCTGATAGCTGGTCATAGGTGCCGTTAGCTCTAAAAGTGTCTGTGTTTTTGCCCGTCCGAACCTCTTTGATGGACTTGATGTCAATCTTGGCCTTTTCAGACTCCTTCTTGGTAGGCTCCCATCTCAAAGACTGCATGTCGGCATCGAGGAGGAAGTAGCGGTGGTAAATGCGGGAATTAGAGCGCACTTTTTTAAGTTCGGAGCCGTCCACCATGGCATTGATGCAGTCACTGGCACGGCTAATCTTCTTCTCAGTGGGCATACTGCTGAACGACACAGTCTTCTTCCTTTCTTTACGCTGTCTTCCATCCTTCAAAGAAAAAGGAGAAAAAAAACAGCATCAATAAAAGTTCTTCTTAATACACTAAATGGTAAATTCTAGGCCTCGATTTTCAATTCTAAATTGATTCTCATATTCATTCCTAAAAAATCGATTCATATGTCTAAAGATCGATTTTTTTTTCATTATTACATTACAACTTTTGGTATTTTTTTTGTTTATGCCCAAAAAAGGAATGTTTTGTTGGACACGAGAATAAATAGTGCCATGTTTTTGCCTTTTAAATATGTTTAAAGCTATGAAAACATTAACGTGTTCAGTTATAATTGCATAAATGTTCTATATTTAACTACTTTATATACCGTCTTGGGGTTACATTTGCATAAAATGCTAAAAACCAAGTTCTCAAAAATTAAAAACCGAAATAGACCGAAAATGGAAAAAGTTAAAATGGAATGTGTTAAAAAAAAATTCTGAAAGCAGTTCTATCAGCATTCTGGGAGGTGATTGGTCCTTACAGCATCATTAGCTGCCAATACTTCATACCAGTATTAATATGTTGCATAACTACAGTCATATAATTCATGAAACAGCTAAAAAAAACAGTTTTAATAACACTAACCCAAATCGATATCGGAATCGAATCGAATCTTGATAATCGATTAGGAATCTTAAGAAACTGAATCAAATCGATTCTTGACATTTTAATCGATCCCCAGCTCTAGTAAATTCATAATTCAACTATTTTTTATCCAGTAATATATAGGATCAGCTTAACCAGATTCACCTTTTGGTCCTCACCCAAGAAAAGAAAGACTAAATCAACCTGACACACCCTGGCACAAGTATTTAAGACTTTGTCTAAGGAATAACCTCCTCCTGGGGGAGCAGCCTTGTGAAGTTGGTGGACAAGGACATAGGCCTGTTTGAGTTGAAGCAGAAATGTGCCGCTCCACATACATCTGTTTGTATTTACCCAACGTAATCAGATTTAGGGCACAGAGTCCCTCAGCGAGCCTCTGCTCCTGTCAACACGCCATATTTTCCCTCCAAGTGTCCTTGTAACGGGACTGAAATGCAAGCGCAGCACTGCGCCCTCACATGTCTCTTTGATTTTTCCTGGAGAATCACTCACTAAATATTCTGGCCCTGAAACTGTTGAAGTAAAATCTGTCAAAGTGAGACGGATCCCTTCCAGAACAATGCAACACCGCGCCTGCTTTGCATGCTGCATCTGCCTTCCCCGTACCTTTTTGTAGCTCCTGAATATTCTCCGAGCAGAATGTGGGAGAGGAATTAAGGTAGCCGTCGCTGTTGATTACAGAGACAGAACAGGGTTTCTCCCCGGGGACAGCATCGCCTACACAAGTCCAGTCAGCAGCAGCAGCAGCAGCATGCTGACATTTTCAATGAACCCTCCTCGCTCCACTACCATCAGCAGAGAAACATCACTTTACATTTTAGATTATTAAAGCTTATGTCCCACATTTTGGCAAACCCCTATTAATCATCAAACTTCAGCTTAATGGTGACGCCTTATACAAATGATCCTTTATGATCATCATTTATGATACTTGTGGGATAAGACTGCTTCATGCTGCACTCCAGTCCAAATCCTTGACCTTTCATTTCTTTTTGGAGTTTAATGACAAGCTTAAAACCTTTACAGCTTAACCGTAATCAGACTCTTGATCTTGCAGAACTCAAAACAGGAAAGAATATTTTCATCTTTCGCCAAACAATTTCCACTTTTTGCCCCCCGGCCACAGCATAACACCACGACTCGGCAGTTCCCGTTAGACGGATACCGTGATGGACTGCTGTGTTTAATCACGTGTATACTTGTTTGGTCAACAATAATAAAATTAAGTGGATATGTGTGCGGAGGAGGTTGGGAGCCAAGAAGGTTTAAACAAAGACTTTTCCAAGATGTCAAAACATTGACCTAGCTACAGAAACAACAATCACCAAGAAGATGCAGGGAAACCGTCAGTCAGCACTTTTGAAAAGCAGAAGTACAGAAGAAAACGGTTATATAATCACATCCATCCTTCTTCCGAACAGACTCCAGGACGGCGCTGGAACCTGTCCCCCCGCTCCGGGCACGAGAGGCGGGGCGTGTCTCGCACGCGTCCATCACAGGGACACTTTTATATACACATATGTCACAGCTTCATTCCTGCACACTTCCGAGAGCCAATGCTTGAGGGTGTCATGTAAAAAGCAAACATCAATCTTATTCTTCTGTGTCTGTTGCTTAAATGAACCTTCTGCTTTTAAAAACAACCTTTGGCCCTATATTAAAGTGGGAGGACTATAAACCTTTCTTAGGGGACAAACGAGGTGAGTCAAAGCGGGTTACAGGCAAGGCAAGGCAAGGCAAGGCAAGTTTATTTGTATAGCACAATTCAACACAGGGTAATTCAAAGTGCTTTACATCAACATTAAAAGCGGCAAGACACAATTAAACAGTAAATAACAAATGAAATAAAATGATAAGAAGAGGTAAAATAATAAAAAGCACAAGTTGTTAAAAGGTTAGGGCAGTAGAGTACAGCAGGTACACATCTCATTCTTAAAATGGCAAGAATTACGTTTCTATACGATCAAAACGTACAAAGACCGGGTCAAATACAGTATTACAAAGGTAATCTGTAACAATTCATACGGTGAATTAAATCAATTTGACAATTCTAGCAGTTATAGAAGTAAAATAGCGACTACTGTTAGCACAGGGAACGGCTTTTTTAAGCCTTCGACAAGACTAAAAACTTTATCTTTAGCCCCTACAGATGGAGCAAAGTCATTTTAACTTTATATTTTTGTGTACAAAAGGTGTATAAAAAGCACCACTTGTACAGGCTGAATTTGATTCATGTAGTTTTGGTCCTGAACAAAAGTTTTTACTCCTCACCGTCTAAAAATAGACTTGGGATTGCTGTTAACTCCGCAATGTTCCTTTAAGGTTAGTTAATTACATAAAAAGAGGAGCTTAAACCAAAATGCATGACTGCAGATAATCCTTATAATCTAGACAAGAATGTTTTATCTTCATGGTAACGTGGAGTTGTGGTCACTACTTGCAGCCTGCATGTCTGGTTCCTGCTCTGCTACCAGGCCGCCCCGCCAGGGCTTCTCCTCAGGATTTCCCTCCTTTAACACCACGGCTGAACAATACTGCATACACCCATCTCTGTTTTAGTATCTAACGTCTCTAGGAGAAGGCTTCTCATGCAACAGTGCCCTTTCCGTCAGGGGCTCAGTGTTTTTCCTTTGCTTATACAGCTTCTTTTGTCCTTAAATGGTATCAAGAGACGGTCACAGCAATCAGACTATCAACAGTTATCAGATTTTTCTTTTACCGGCCATATATACAGTGGGTCAAGACAGTATTTAGTCAGACACCAGTTGTGCAAGTTCTCCCACTTAAAAACATAAGAGAGGCCTATAATTTTCATCACAGGTATATCTCAAGTATGAGAGACAAAATGAAAAAGAAATCCAGAAAATCTAATTGTCTGATTTTTAAAGAATGTATTTGCAAATTATAGTGGAATATAAGTATTTGGTCAATAAGTAAGGGATAATGCCCGACGAGGTGTACATTATCAGAAATATATGAAGTCCATATATTTATGATAATGAACACCTCGAAGGGCATTATCCCGCTAATACCACGGTTATAAGTGATAACCTACAGTACACCTAGGTGTAGGTTATCACTTATAACCTACACCTGCCAGCCAATCAGAATCGAGCATTCACACAGACCGTGGTATAACAAAAGTTAATCTCAATACTTTGTTATATGCCCTTTGTTGGCAATGACAGAGGTGAAACGTTTTCTGTAAGTCTTCACAAGGTTTTCACACACTGTTGCTGGTATTTTGGTCCGTTCCTCCGTGCAGATCTCCTCTAGAGCAGTGATTGGTCCGTTCCTCCGTGCAGATCTCCTCTAGAGCAGTGATTGGTCCGTTCCTCCGTGCAGATCTCCTCTAGAGCAGTGATGTTTTGGGGCTGTCGCTGGGCAACACGGACTTTCAACTCCCTCCAAAGATTTTCTATGGGGTTGAGATCTGGAGACTGGCTAGGCCACTCCAGGACCTTGAAATGTTTCTTACGAAGCCACTCCTTCGTTGCCCGGGCGATGTGTTTGGGATCATTGTCATACTCAAAGACTCAGCCATGTTTCATCTTCAATGCCCTGCTGATGGAAGGAGGTTTTCACTCAAAATCTCATGATACATGGCCTCATTCATTCTTTCCCTACACGGATCAGTCGTCCTGGTCCCTTTGCAGAAAAACATCCTCAAAGCATGATGTTTTTCTACACCCATGTTTCACAGTAGGTTTGGTGTTCTTTGGATGAAACTCAGCTTTCTTTCTCCTCCAAACCCGACAAGTTGTGTTTCTACCAAAAAGTTCTGTTTTGGTTTCATCTGACCATATAACATTCTCCCAATCCTCTTCTGCATCATCCAAATGCTCTCTAGCAAACTTCAGACGGGCCTGGACATGGACTGGCTTCAGCAGGGGGAACATCTGGCACTGCAGGATCTGAGTCCCTGGTGGCGTAGTGTTACTGATGGTTCCTTTGTTACTTTGGTCCCAGCTCTCTGCAGGTCATTCACTAGTTCCCCCGTGTGGTTCTGAGATCTTTTCTCACCGTTTTTGTGATCATTTCTACCCCACAGGGTGAGATCTTGCGTGGAGCCCCAGAATTTTGTTTCTCACGTCCTTGTCAAAGGACAAAGGACATAGTGGTTAAGAAGTTACAGGTCTGTGAAAGCCAGAAATCTTGCTTGTTTGTAGGTGACCAAATACTTATTTTACCCAGGAATTTACCAATTTATTCAGTAAAAATCCTTCAGTGTGATTTCCTGGATTCTTTCCCCCCATTCTGTCTCTCATAGTTGAAGTGCACCAATGATGAAAATAACAGGCCTCTATTATCTTTTTAAGGAGGAGAACTTGCACAATTGGTGGCTGACTACTTTTTATCCCCACTGTACAGTATATATCTCATTCGATTCTGCTGAAAACAAGAAAAGCTCCAAAGCTGCACATTTGATCCGTTAGTCATAGCACAATGTCCAAATATGATTAAAAATGGAGATGAGTACCAGGTTTTGGCGATATCAGCGCACGGTCTCACTGAAGTGTTTCATCTTTCATAGACTGCATAACTTTATTTAATCACAGACAAAGCTGATTACATCGGAGGATTTATAGACCTTTACTGGCAGGCTGAGCAGTTAACTGATGGCATTTTATTGTTTGAATATCAAAATTCCTCTGAGAAGTATGAGGGCCGTTTGTTATGATTACGAGCAGGAAAGAACGTTTCATTTATTGAAAGTTACAGCTCCTGTGGGTGTACATGCTGTATCACAGGCATTGATCAATTTCTCCAATGAGTGTCACCATGACAGCATCATCAAACACCATCACCACAATACAACAGTGTTAGTTGTCAGTGTCAGTGTTCATTGTCCTGTAGCTTCCTTTAGAAAGTATTTACTGTGGATTACATTATAGTACAGTACTGGTGAACATTACCAATGATCTCCTCATTGTCCTCTTGGATCTCAGAGCTGCATTTGATCCATCTCATGCCAACGTTCTTGTACGGAGGCTTGAACGTGTTTTCCAGATCGAAGACACACCATTAACTTGGTTTGGTTCATATTTATCTGACCGATTCTTGTTTGTTCATGTGAATGAGGAGTCTTTCGACATACACCAGAGACGGTGGTGGCGTTCCACAGGGTTCTGTACTGAAGCTGGTTCTTTTCAGCTTCCATTAGGTGCTATTATCAGACAAAACAACATAAACGTTTAGTGCTATACAGATGACACTCGGCTAAATCTATCCGTGAAGCCAGAGGAGACCAATGAGCTAGCTGGACTACTAACCTGTTTTAATGACATAAATACCTGGATGCTGCTAATTTCCTGCTACTAAATTCAGATAAGACTGACCTTGTTGGCCATAAAATTTGAGCTTATAAAATGTGGGCCACATCTGACTCGTACTGTACAACACATGCTAGTTTGGGACCACTTCATTAACTCTTGGAACTTTGGGGTCACACAGCAATTTTCAGCGTTATAGCTGCCATCTGGGCCGTTTGATTTTGTCCTTTCCGCCATCATCTCATGCACGCTCAGGATGTGTCATCAACATCTTTTCAATCTTTTAGGCTTGTTTACTGGATAAGGGATTTACTCTATTTTTTCAAACTAGAGAAAATAAAGCATTCCATGAGAGGCTCTGCTAAAACCTTTTTTAAATTGTGGAACCCTTTCCTGAAACACATTAAATATAATATCCAATTGTCTGCAGTCCCATAATCATTGAATCCTGCCTACCGATTTAAAAAAAACCACCATGCTTCATTTCTTATGATCTCCATGCGTCATGCGTGACAGTGCCTACTTGTTATTAGTATTGTCTTTTCTTTTTTTTCTTGTTTGTTTTGTTGTTATCATACTCTGTGCTCTGGCTTTACATTTTGCTGAGAGTATTACTTCCTTTATACCATGTTTTATATTGTAGTTCATGTATGTTCTGCCTCTACCTAGATGATGACAATATTGTTTTTTGTCTTTGTTTTTTGTACCGGTCTTTATGAAAAATTGAAAGTCTTAATAAATAAAGTTTAAAAGGTTTGTTTAACACAATTTTATGAATTGCTATTATTTGAACTTTAATGCTAAACAGTACTAGAATTAATTAGGTTTGAAGTGGATTGAACTGAAAATTGGAATATAACAGGACTGAACTGGACTGTAGTGCTTCAACATGACTTTGATTGAAATTGTCCAAATAAAGTGAACCAGAACAGAACTTCTTTTCAGAATATACTGACTATGACGGATTTTAAAGCCACCTTAGAAGGACAGAAAGCCATTAGTAGCTTCTTTAGGGTTTTGTAATGAAGTGATAATAAGAAATGCAATCCCATCAACTACACACTGACAGGAAATGAGATTTTTTTGGTCTTTACAAACCGTTTCCCTGTTTGTTTGGTGGCTGAGAGTGAACTGTGTTGCTCAGTGAGTGAAGACTACTTAGAAAGGGACAATGACCAAGCACAACACAAAGGGGAGTGACAAAGAGAGTATGTCCAACTGCTCACAGATCCCAAAGGAGTCCCCTAATGAGGCCAAAACCACACTTTTTTCTGGCTCAGTGAGCACTCGTGAAGTGTCTGTGCAACCGAGGACATCACATGGGACCCATTACTCTTAGCTCTACTGTTCTACCTACAACACTGACAGGAATCAGCTGCAGCGTCAATAAGCTTTCAACTCCAGGCCTGGATCAGTGTCAATATACAGTAAAAGTTGCCTGAATCAGACGCCAACCCAAGACGAACCAAGTCGAAATGCATTCTCAGATACTACCGTATTTTTCGGACTATAAGCCGCTACTTTTTTCATAGGTTTTGAACCATGCGGCTTAAACAACGGCGCGGCTATTTTGTGGATTTTTTTCCACCGCCAGGGGGCGCGCTAACCGGAATTACCGGTAGAATCAAAAGTAAGACAAAGTAAATGCAAAGAAGAATACACTACTCCTTTAGCAGATAAAACTAGGTAGAAGCAGATAGAAAAACGACGAATTAAATATTTTCAAATCCTCTCAAACATTATCTTTTCAAATCCTCACCCCCCTTCATCATGGAACCCACACGAAGAACTTCGTATGATGCAAGTTTTAAGTTGAAGGCCGTTGATCTCGCTATACAGGAAGGTAACCGCGCTGCTGCTCGGAAGCTTAGCGTCAATGAGTCCATGGTGAGACGTTGGAGGATGCAGCGGGATGAGCTCATGCAATGCCCAAAGTCCAGGAAAGCTTTCAGGGGACATAAAAGCAGGTGGCCTGAACTAGAAAATGTCCTGGAGGACTGGGTGAACACGCAGAGAGCGGGTGGCCGGGGTGTATCCACTGTACAGGTCCGACTTAAAGCCAAAACCATTGCCCACGAAATGGGAATTAAAGATTTCAAAGCGGGGCCGTCATGGTGTTTCAGATTTATGAAGCGTAAAAACCTGTCCATCAGAACACGGACCACTCTCTGTCAGCAACTCCCCCCTGACTATCAGGAAAAAATAAAAAACTTCCATACATTCGTTGAAAAACATGTACAAGAACACTCCATCAAACCAGATGAGATCATAAATATGGACGAGGTCCCTTTGACGTTTGATCTGCCGCTGACCAGGACCGTTAACAAGAAGGGCGCATCATCCGTGCAGCTGAAAACAACGGGCCATGAGAGGACGCATTTCACCTGCGTTCTGGCATGCACTGCATCGGGGCAAAAACTTCCACCACTGGTGGTTTTTAAGCGCATTACTATGCCTAAAGAACAATTCCCGAAAGGCATAGTGGTCAAAGTTAACAGCAAAGGCTGGATGATGGAAGGCGTGATGAAGGAATGGTTAACGGAGTGCTACAGCAAGCGACCGGGAGGATTTTTTCACCGGAAAAAAGCACTGCTTGTTTTGGACAGTATGAGGGCCCACATCACAGATTCTGTAAAAGCAGCAATCAAGAAAACAAATTCTATTCCAGCTGTGATTCCTGGAGGTACGACCAAGTTTTTGCAGCCGCTTGACATCTGTGTCAATCGGGCATTTAAAGCTGCGCTCCGGGTTGAGTGGGAGACTTGGATGACAAGTGGAGAGAAGTCATTCACAAAAACCGGCCGCATGCGAAAAGCATCCTTTACTGACGTCTGTCAGTGGATCCTAACAGCGTGGAGTGCTGTGAAAGAATCCACCATCACCAGCGCGTTCAGAAAGGCTGGACTGCTGCGCCGCGAGGAGAGCGGCGCAGCTGCAGAGCCGACCTCAGCGGAGGATGACAGTGACGCGGAGAGCGAGACTGATGGAGACAAATGTGATGAAGCGCTGCTGAGTTTGTTCAACTCCGACACTGAAGAAGAGGACTTTCTGGGTTTCAGCGAAGATGCTTAAGGTGACGTGATTTCACAGATAAATAAATAAATACCGATTATTTTCTCTTGGTTCTGTCCCGTTTTAATCAGCAAAGTTGCTGCCGTGTTGCTGTTAAAAGACATGTTGTCTTTGTTTATTGTTAGGAAAGGATCTACGGTATTTAGGTACATACATGTATCATTTACAGTTAAAAATCGTTCTGTACATGTATTAAATATTTCATTTAACAAATAAACTTTAACATAAATATCTGCAGCTTCCATATCTTTTTTTTTTTAATAGAGTGGGTGCGGCTTATATACAGGCGCGGCTTGTATATCTTTTTTTTATTATTTTTTTAAAAATAGAGTGGGTGCGGCTTATATACAGGTGCGGCTTATAGTCCAGAAAATACGGTAGTTGCATTTCCGTGACCACTGGATATGACAAAATGCAAATATTGAAAAAGAAAAGCTGTAATCGAAACGGCTTTATTCGAAAAAACATCCTAATATCTCAAAAACCTTATTATGCTTTCAGGCGATTTAATAATACAGATTATTGCAAAAGTGGAAATCTTTTTGTGCATTTCCACTTTTCTGGCAGCTGCTACATCTAGAGTTATCAAAATCTAGTTTCCAGCTGTTTTTGTCTCACTAATACGATGTAGTTGTGCTATAACACTACTTAATCATTATGCTTCACATAAGGGCTTTGCCTCCCAGTAACTATTTGAATGATCGTCGGCTGCCTTCATCATCTGACCATTTTATTAACAGCGCTGGTGGAAATTGCAAAGATTTGTCAAAATATGTTTTTGTCCATCTTCTTGAATGTTGATATTGGTCTTTTTTATTATTTTGAAGAGAAGTCTTACAGGACGAAATACGCAGTTACGAGTTGATTTTCTTTTGGGGAAAAGTGTAATGAAAAACGCGACTGACAAAGACAGACAAGGCAGCAGAGTGATTGATGAAGAAGCTCACACAGATCCCAGAGCTTTGACAGCAGAACAGGCACCTTCTTATTTATGCAACAAGACAGTGAATGACAAAATGACTGATGAAGCTGCTGATCGTTAAATATGCAAATATTCAGTGAATTCAAAGGCTTTATGCAACATAACATAATAAAAACAAAAGTAATCCAATCCTTTCCGGGTCTTAAAATGAGAAAAAGCACTCTCAGATAAATACCATATGATAAAATACTGGGTGTTATTATGGTCTGTCTGGAGTCCAGATATGTTTCCTATTGAAAATGTATGGAGCTGGATGATGAGGGGTCAGATGATCGGGGCCTGCTGAGAAGCTGAAATAAACTGCAACAGTATCATCAGTTTCATGGGATTAAAAAGTTCCCTTGAAAGGAAGATGATGCAACGCAATGAACTTTCCGGGTCTTCATGAAATGTTAGATATAGGTTAGAGGCTTCATATGAAGCTTTAAACCGCAATTTTTTCCACACACTGGTGAGCCCAATGGGGGGATTATGGGTGCAGGATGTTCCCTGAAGACACTTCGACATGCAAACTGCAACAGCCAGAGATTCGACTAAAAGCCATGTGATAAAAGTGAACAACCCGCTCTACCGCTGGAGCTACAGCTGCCCCGTAGGTTCAAATGGCAATTTCCTCAAAACCACCAGAAGACCAATGAGGAGCATTTCATCCCAGCGCCTCAATAAAAACATGCACTTCATGCACGTGAGAGTTCAAACCATTTCTTGGAACACAGTGAGGAAAAGCTCAACACACACCGGCAATAGTCAGCGTCCAGCCAATCATGTCCTGAAAATGGCCTTTTCTATATTTGATTTCATCATTTTTATCTAATACATCATGCAAGTAAAGCTCAGATTTGACAAAACTACTTTTTCCTGCAGTTACTTGGTTGCCTGGGTGACAAATATAGCTCATAGAGAAGAACAATAGTAACAAAAGGATATCTTCTTAAAAAAAAAGAAAAGATATTTGGAAACAATGAAATATTGACTGACGTTAGTCTCCTTCACATAATAACAATCTGTCACTGAGGGTTTGTGGTTAAAATTAACATGGGGGACTTTTTTCCCCCTCCAGCTGCTTTAGTGTCAAATCCCAGAGGAGTTGAGACCTGGTGCAGCTCCAGCTGCTGCTCTGCTGTACAATTAGAGTCTCTGGCCAAATCAAGTGTGAAAACTGTAAATACCATAACAGCAAACTCTTAAAGGTTGACCATTTCCTCTGAAAATGTAAATAAGAGGCTACTTCCCAAACTCTGCAGCTGTTAAAAAGAAAGAAAAGGAACCTACATTTGAAGTTTTTTTTAATGATTGTGGTTTGTAAAGTGGTTTCTAGTTTGCCTTAATAAGTTTATATTTTTAAAAGCTACACTAAATTAAACAAAAATCTATAAATATATTCTTCCCCAGCATTCACAGGTCTTTTTAACCTTGGTCTTATAGCTGCACCAAAACAACAGGAAGCTTCATAAATGAAGCTGCAGTCACTCTAATGCTCGACATGTTGAGGCCACATAATTCATTTCATGCTAGCTGGTTGAAAACACTAGAAAAACTATTGGAAAATCAAGTTAATGCAAATAGAGAAGCCCAAAGAGCTAAAGAGCTGTGCTACATTTCTTTTGTGCTGCTTTAAGTAAGTTTTCTATGAAAATACTATCAGTGCTGTGAAAGAGACCATGAGTGTGTTCATTCTCATTATTCTGAGCCAGCTGTTTACAAAAAATTTAAATGTTTTCTCCTTAAAGGAGCTTGAGGCCGGATTGTGGCAGGATTTATGAAAAAAATCCGTATACATTTTAAGTTTTCTAGTAATAATGTCAGATGAAGCGTTCCAAACCCAAAAGAATGAGCCCTCTAGCGTATCTCTCCTTTGCCTTGAACAGGCTGTGTGCTGCAAAATGTGCTGCAATTCCGGGCCGGAATTTCCCGCGCTGGGCTGCGGATGTGACGTCACATGACGCTGCATGTGCGTTCTCCCCGTTCTCCCGTGCCAGCTTCACTGTTGGCTGCAGTACCCCCAACGGCCGTCGTGGTGAAGGGTGGCGCTAGAGAGTCTCATTTCTAAGTCAGTGTTTCTAATTTTGTACAACATACAACACGACTGTCCTCCAGTCATATGACTGCTGGATGAAATGCTATGCAGATGATACGCAAGTGTAGCAATAAGTCATGCCATCTGGAACCACAGTTTCAGCTAAAATTGTAGCACATCTTTTTTTTTTTTAAAGATTTTTTTGCACCTCTATTGGCCTTTATTCAAGGTGTGGACAGGAAGGGGGTAGAGAGAGAGAATGGCGATGAAATGCAGCAAAGAGCCGCTACAGGAGGACTGTAGCCTCACTACATGGGCCGCTTTTTTTCACCACTGTGCCACCCAGCGGCCCAAATTCTTTCTCATCTTTCTGACATTTCTACGTGAGTGAAGGAAAGTTGCTGTCAAACTATCCAAACCTTTCCTTGACTGATGTGTTAGTCATCTCTCCCCATCGGTCCATTCCCAACAAAGGTTGAGAGATGCCTGTGTGTCATGACTCATAACCAATTATCCTGCACTGCTTGCAGTTCAGAAACAAGAAAAAAACATGGTTACTTAATGCCTCGACTACTGGAGAGCTCTTTAAAAAGACCTCAAAGGAAGCTCAGTGAAACCCCTACAGAGGGACCAGAATGGAATGCTGCATCCATTGTGATCGACTTGAGAAAGAAGAAAAAGAAGATGTGTCACCAGTTCTCACTGACCTCCACTGGCTGCCAGAATCAGATTCATGACAATAAAGCTGCCTACGGACCGACTGTTGGCTCTTCAACAGTTATCTTAACACTGCGCTCCTTTCAGGATAATCATCTGGTACCACCGTCTCTATGCCCAAGGCTGTCTTGGTACAGACTGTTCTCATTTGTGGTTACACAATGGTGGAACAAACAACTGAAAGCTCACAGAGAAAGTCTTTTATACCTACAAGAATCTCTTGAAAGAATCATCTCTCGAGAAAACCTCAGTGTTCATACTGTCCCAAATGTGGTTCCTTATATCAAAGTGTCTTCTTTAGAAGACATTCTTACATTGTAATAAGGGAAACAACTCAAAGTAAAATAGAAAACTTACTTCTTAAAAGACTGAAAGACAGACTAAAGATGTGGAGAACTCATCACATGAACTTAATTACTAATGAAGTATAAGAATCTCCAACTGGAAAAGTACTGCAGTGATTCAAATGTGTCTCACTTCTCAAACATCCACATCTGTGTTTCAGAATTCATTGGTCTGCATCAAGCACTTAACTAAAACATCTAAAAACACTGTTAAGAACAGTTCAACACATTATTAAAACCTGAATAGATAATGGTGAACCATCATCTTTTTTGATAAATGATTATTATCTGAGAATACTTAAAACACATAATCTAATAAAAGTTTTTAATGGTATTGATAGTCTCCTTGGGTGACATTGCTAACGAATGTTTTGACATTATATTGATCCCAGTGACACTGATGCAAACCAACACACAGTTTGATGTGTTCCCTGCGCGTCCAGCGTAATTAACGGCACATTGTATTCCAGATTAACAGGGTGGCATCACAGTTTTTTTTGTCTCCAATCGGAGCTGTGAAAACAAAGTGCAGACGAGGCAATCTTTAGATTTTATTTATTTGGCGGGATCTGATGTGACAGTTGAGGTGGGAAGAAAATTGCAACGGTTGGGTCACTATTGCTGCTGCCAGTGAGCACCCACAAACATGTGCTGCAACATTTACTTGAGCAATATGAAGCCTGTTCATTTGTTAATCTGCTTTTACAAGATTTTCTCTTGTTCAATCACTTGTGCGGTCGGTCCCTTGGGTGGTTTCTGTTGATAAAAGAGATGCGAGAGCGGGAGAGAAGGATAAAATGTCCAAAAAGTAATTGAATATTCCTTCAAATGAAAATAAAACTAATAATTTAATATTCAAAAATTCCTTTGTGCTGCTTTAATTGTAGCACTGCATCACTGAGATCGTTGCTATTATTTGAACTGACATTTTTGTTTGAAAAGTCAAAGTTCAGAAGGTGATGGTCAACAGAGCATAATGGTAGTTTTCCACTAGCACCTACTCGGCTCTACTCATCTCAGCTCAGCTGGAGCGAAGCTGCTGTGACGTATTTGATTGTGTGATCTAAACGAAGAAGACAACAACACTAAAGATGTAGAACCTGGAGGAGATGATATATGTGCTGCTGGGTCTGTGGCTTGTGTTCGATATCAAGTTAAAGAATGAGAGTGAGAGAAGCTTCAAGCGGCAACACTTTTTTTTTTTGTCTCGGCGCTGCTGAAAAGTTCGTTGGTAGCCGCGAGCAGCTATGAAGTGACAGAGCTCCTGGTGGATCTGGTCGTTCCTTATCGCCAGTCTAGATCCTTTTTTAGTTTTCTCCTCAGCCACCAGGTTTATGAACATCTGCACCTCAGAGTTGGATCATGAAACAGACCTTTGCGCTGCCATTGCTGGTCGAATAAAATGAACAAGAAGCCGCCGTCAGAGACGCTCTTTCGCTGATTTCCACATCCTGACTCAGACGTCTGACTCCAACCCCCCGACCAATCGGTGGCCTGTAGTCTGATGATGTCAGATACAGCCGACTCAGCCGCTTAGAACCTCTGTAGGGTAGTTACAAAAAAGGTATCTACTCGGCACTTTAGACCCCTTGTAGAAAGGCGCAAAACTGAGTGGAGACGAGTCGAGTCGGGCTGAGTACGTACTAGTGGAAAAGCGCCATAAGTTAATGATGCTCAAGTAGGGCTGCTCGTGAGTGGAATATACTACCAACTGAGATTAGAAACCAATCACATTATTCTTCTTTTACATTTTATTTAAAAAAGTGGTTAATTAGTGGTCAAGGCTGTCAACATTGAATTTTAGTGTGTAATTTTCCTGGCTTGCTGCCCTGCCTGTCGGTGTTTGTCTGATGTCACCTGTCATGTTGCCTATTAGTTTGTCTAGTCATAATGTTGCTTTTTGTGCATGGCTTTTTATTCTGTGTTTAGTGCTTTTGTCTTGTTTGTTTTTGGCCTGTTAGTGTGTTACTGTGTCTTGTGTTATTAATACTGACGTTACTGTTGCTGCTTCATTTTGTCGTGTGTAGCGATTGTCTGTTGTTGAGTTAATGTTAACCTGTGTGTTTATGCATTTTAGCTTAGTTTTTACCTCTTAATCTCTATTTTGATATAGCCTTTTTATTCGGAAATGTTTTATTGATTGTAGCTAATAAATTCTTTCTTTTAGGTTGACTATTTTTACATCAGTCCAGGGACAGCGGATGCAAAACAGCCTTTTGGCTAATTCCGGCACATTTTGCATTGGTTTAAATCGTTTATTAATGTGCATTGTCCCTGTAATTTAAACCTTTAAATACAAATAAAAAAGTAGGATATTAGGCAATGAAAAGTTCATCTAATGGCATGTCCATGTTGGCCTGCAAAAGTCCAGCCTCATCGTGGCCACGTTCATGAACACAACTAAGTGGGTTACCTCACAGAACACGGGTGAGCGGTCAGTCCTTCCCGGCAGGTATCTGCTCTGCCTGCAGCCTGTTTATCAGCCGTGTCCGAGGCAGGACGGGAGCTTGGCTCTTTAGATAACAAGCTAAAGACCTCTTAAATCGTTGGAACGCAGACTAATTGGATTGTTTTCCTCATTTCATCAGTGATCAGGCAGAGAGCCCGTGCAGAAAAAGCGCTGATGTTGACCGGAGTGGATTGTTCACGTTAGAAAGTGGTTATCACTTGAGAAAATATGCAGAGCTGTTTTTTTCCTCTTACGTTTCTGAGACTCTACATATACTTTTACATGAAAAATGTCACGCTAATGTGCCAATAGCTGGTGCCTCTTAACCACAGACCTGCATACACACCCACGGCACCAACAGAACCCCTTCCAACAGTCGGGGAGTCTCTAGCTAAAGCTGTTACTATGTGTGTGGTTGATGCCGTCCCGGCCACATCCTCCCGTCACTTCAGAGAAAAGCTTTAACGAGAACTGAGTGCTCTGACAGACTGCCTCGTTAACGCGGGTCCAACCCTTCACAACCACCGTCTCAGGGCTGCTTTTCAATCACTCGCTGCCGTCGGAAACAAAGACGACTGCATTCAGGAAAATATTTGCATGCATATCAAATAGAAGACTGTCACAGAAGCAGAAAAGTTAATAAAGATAAAGCTTTTTGCTCTGCATCGAGTAGTTAATTCTACTTGTTTAGATTTCAAATATTGTTTTGTATGTTTAAATCAGTCCAAGTCTTCTTTTTTTTTTAAACCTTTACTTCATCAGGCAAGCAATTTACTTATTTACAAATGGGGCCTGAGGACAAAGTGCAAGGCTCTTTGAGGGGGAAAGGGAGAGGGAGTCTTACAACATAGAAAAAATCATCGCTAATTTTCATTTCATAAAAAGAACCTTTGTTCGATAAATCAGTTGCATTTATTGATCATTTATTATGTATTGCAGTTTCAGCTGGAGATATCTGGATGGAACAAAGAGAAATGTCATATTACCATACCTTTTCTCCAACATTTTATGGATAGGACTGACTGGATCACTGAAAAAAGAAAATAGTTGGACCGACTTCATTGAATTGTTTCAATTGGTAACACCTAAATTAATTAAGTTCTTGGAAATTAAGTTAATGAGTTAGATTAACACAATTGATTTAAGTCACATGTACTTAATAATTCAATTGTTCTTAAATCAACGTTTTGCATTAATCTAACTTAAAATTAAGGATTAAAGTTAAAAGGCAACTTAAGGTTTTCAGTTTATCCAACTCAATAATTTGCATAACCCAAAAGTAAAATACTGCTCCTTTCTAACCTAATACTGTGGTTTCATTCAAATCAAATTTTGAAGTAACTTTAAAATGAAATGTTATATATAGCTAAAATTACAATTTTAACTTGGCTGAAAATAAAAACTCAAAATCTCATGGTTTTTTTTATACTTGTGGAAGAGTTTACGCTGAAGTTCTGTCTCGTGCGATTTCTTGCTCTACCCCACTACAGTACGTCGGCCATCTTCTCGTATCTGCCATGGTTTGTGTGCTAGTGGTGGGTGGTGAGCTAGTTTTAGGGTAGTGAAGCTTTAACACATTTGTCATTCTTATTTTTATATGAATAATCAAATTAATACTTTGATTTCAGTATGAAAACTAATCATCATGCAGCATTTCATAACCATGACAGAGCTGGTTATAATGATTATAATTAAATACTCTCTGTCTTTAACAACCCAAACCTTGGCAGCTGTGAAAGTTCTTAATACTAATCTAAAGTGACGCTCATTTGGGCTTCAAGTTATTTCAAGTCATCTCTGCTGATACTCAGTAGATACTTATCCATCTGTGTGTTAAGCTGCCGACCAAACGCCACATATTAGTTCAGTTCAACAGAGTAAGTTTCACTTACTGTTCATGCCTTGACATGATGTCTTTCATTGGGTAACTTGACACGGCAGCTTTACAATCTAGGTCACTGAGCGTTTTGATAATAATTTCTTCTTTGCGTTGTTATCTCTGGAACTGAACCATTTTATGGGAATCTATGGACCCGTTTTGCTAAATGGGAGTAATAACAATAACACGTTTTTCTGTTAGTGGCTCCTTCTCTGCTTCTTTGAGGATAAAGCGTTTGATAAATTTGTCTGAAAAGAGCTTGTTGGACTCGCTGCGTATTCCAACCGAGCTAACAGCTAACAGATTGGAAATCCCACTGAAATAATCCCACTCCGATGGCCTGGGAACTGAGGCAGGCCCCAGTGTGGTCAGAGATTGCTTAACGCTTACAGAAGTGTAAATATTTCCTCCATGTATATCCAGGCAGGGATAAGGGCAAGGTTCGGCACCCACAGTGTGTGAGCAATGCTGTGCCTTTTCAAGACACGCTGACAAAAATGAGCAATCGAAAGCCTTCCACTGTCAAAGAACCTTCAAGAAGCATTTATTCTTTTCCTAAAAAAAAATAATAATAAAATTAAAAGAATTACAAAGATGTTCCTGCTGATCGGAATACCAAACTTAGAAATTATCCAATAATGTTATTGTGAATATAACTGTGCACATGTTAAAGCCACCCTATGTAGAAACACGATGCTGTGCTGACGAGAACCACTGCCAATACTGTGCTAATGAATAGGGACGGTCCGGCAGGTGAGTCCCTCCCAGGAGGATGGGAGGACACCCTCACCGTGTCTGATGCCAAGAGATGACAGGTTAATAATCTAGTGATATCATCGACCCCCCCCCCCATTTTTAATAATAATATAAGAGATATGCTAATATAAGAGATATGATATGATTATTATTATATGATAATAATCTTGAGATATGCTGCCATGTCATCAGAAGCGGTACTGCATCAATCGCAGATTTGGCTTTTCCACTGAATCAAGGAAAAACAATCCTGTTCTTGATTTACCAGTATGTGTGTGTGAGAGAGGGAGTTTTCATTTAAAACGAAACCAATCAAAATGCAGTTCAGCATTTCAACCGTCTGAAAAAATCTGCTTAAACATCATCACACAGGTATCATACGACCATGATTGAATACAGATCAAAAACTCCTTTGAAAATAAACTGTGTTACATATTGTTGTTCTAATGGCTTCCCATTAGGGCTGGGCGATATATCGAGGATAGCCGATGTATCTCGGCTTCTACTCTGTGTGATGTACAAAATGACTCTATTGTGCATATTCGAGTATAAATTTTCACGCATTTTGCTTTTAGCCGCGGGCATTAAATTACAGGCTTTTCTCGCTCTCTCGTCTCGTCTCTCCTTCTCTGAGACATAAAACAAGCGCACCCTGTTACACATGTCAGTCACGTGCTGTCGTGTGTGCATTATCATTGGCCCCCGACCAGCTGGTGTCAGCGCTGCTGTCCGGGACCGCCACTCACTTCCACTCCGCTTTAACTTTAACTTAACTTTCCCAAACTCGGCCTGTTTGCGCCGTGAGCTCATCTGCGCGGTTGCTACGCGCGGCGGACTCTTTTCAAAGCTAACCGGTTTAGTAAAGACGGGAGGGGATGTTTTCTCCTCGCACGACGCGAACGGCTCTGTGGAGAGCCGAGGAGCCGCTTAGCGCGACACGCGCAGCCGAGCCTTTAGGCTGATTTATGGTCCCGCGTTACCACAACGCAGAGCCTACAGCGTAAGTGCGCGTCACCGCGTACCCTACGCCGTAGTTCTGCGTCGATTTAACGCGGAATCATAATTCAGGCTTTTCTCTTTCAGAGCTGAGAAACGTCACCTAGTGTTGCTTAAATGTGGCCACATGAAATCAATCACTATCATTGAAACAAAGTCAAACAAGACTATATGACGTCATATTTCTAACAATAAGTGAAAGTGATGCAAAGTAAAGGAGGAGAGGATAAAACATTGCAGTCCCTGCACCTACAATTTAATATAAAGGTGCTCTAAGGGGCCCCTGCTGCTCAGAGCAGCTCATCCTGGTAAAACCAGGTGAAACCAGGACTAGAACATGTTCTTAGCAGATGTTCTTCATACGGGGAGTCAGAAAGATGCAACGCGCACTTTCTATTTTGAAATGACACTTTTTATGTTTGTGCCACTCACTGCTTAGTAACTGTTTAATAAATACAGTTTTGGTAAATTTGACTTATTCCCCCTTTTTGCATGAAAGTTTAAAATGAGCATATATTCATGCAGTATGAACAAGAATGTTTTAATTAGGGGTGGGAAAAAAAATCGATATTTCAATATATTGTTGTGCTCTCTGTTTCAATAAATAATCGATATACTGTCGGCTAATATCGATATTTTATTACAACACACATAATGGTTTACGCGGTTGTCACCGCACTATTGTTCAAGCTCTGCCCCGCCCACCCCCGCTGCCCTCGTGAGCAAAACAAACATGCCGCCTGAGAAACCAGCTCAGAAAATACAGAACCACAGTTTACTCCGTACAGACAGCGGGTTGAGCAGCACTGTTAATGCTGGAAGTTACTTGGTGTTTGAGCCGGTGTTTAAACTGCCATATGCGTTAATCTCCGCTCGCACAGAAAACCAGCTGCGTTAAGAAACGGACCCCGCTCCGCTCGCGCTCCACGTGAGGAGAGCGGCTCGTACTGTAATACAAAATTATTCCACCTATTACAGACGCCGTTAAAGTAAATGATCGTCAGTCTTTTTGTGTTGTAACGTTTATGCTTTTCACTCTGTAAGTGATCCTCGCTCGTATCCTTCCGTGTCCAGTCAACCGTGTGCTGGGAAAACTTGCAGATCATTGAATCACCAGACACGTTACACACACGGACACACGCAGACACACGCCCACCCGCGCACAACCAGTGTTCAGTGATTTGGATATTTCAGTTTAAATTTCAAAATGTTATATTAGTTCAATGAAGTTCATATTATTTATATTTATTATAGCTTGTTTGGTTTCTTCTGTTATCGGATACAGTTTGTCATGACATGAGTGAAAAATGCCTGATGCTTCATGGCAATATGTGTGTGTGGTGACAGAATAAATTAGACAGGCTAAAAGGATATTGGAAAAGAAGACATATTGAAAAGCCTATTTGAGTTATTTATTTCTTAGTTATTTCACAATAATTATTTGTTAAATAATTATTTCACTAGTTATTTTACAGTCATATAATTCAGGCAACAGCGCAAACATTTTTTTTAATAACACTAATCCACATCAATATCGGATCAAATCCAATCAAATGGTGATAATCGATTCTGAATCTTAAGAATCGGACCAATTCTTGACATTTTAATAGATACCTAGCCCTAAGAGGCAGTGAGGTACTATGCAAAATTAAGTTGCTTACTGACTTTTCAGTATTAGAAACAAAGCAGTGCACTGTCCTGGTTTATATAAAACATGTTATTAATGTTCATGCACTTTAATTTGTCCAGCTGTACAGTGTTTACATTTACAAGCCTATGAGACAGTGAGGAAATATACAAATGCACTTTCTTGTATGAAGTTTTGGCATTGAATAAATGCATAACTACCGACGTTTTCCTTTTTATAGGTATTTTTTCTTTTTCAGTCCCGTATATCGTGATATATCGCTCTTACCGATATATCGATATATCGAATATCGAAAATATCGTGATATTATCGATATCCTGGGCCACATATCGCCAAAGTATCGAATTGGGACTTACCCGTATCGTCCCACCCCTAGTTTTAATGTAGACACATAGAATCATAGTGGTGTGATTGTAGCATCAAAGTGTTAATTCAAGGCTAAGGCAAAATATCGAGATATATATCGTGTATCGTGACATGGCCTAAAAATATCGAGATATTAATAAAAGGCCATATCGCCCAGCCCTACTTCCCATGTAGGTAGTTGGAGCCTTTTCAAATGCAGAATGATTAATCGCATTTGCAATATTGGAAGGGATCAGGGAAGTCAGCAGTCCTTGGTGTTCCATCCCCACATTGGTGTTTACACCATCATCAGAGCGTCTGCGTTGTCCTCCAGTGACAGTCATATGATATAGGCTTGGTTAATCAGATAATAACACGTAATGACCCAGAGAAACAAATCATAAAACGAATGGGTTCAACGACGTCATTGTCTCCACAAGCTTTCAGTTTTGTTCGTCCTCACTAGACCACAACAACTGTGCTTCAGAGCTGAGACGAGGTCTGCGGCAGGACAAGCGTCGTCTGTTCTCAACGGTCTTAGTTACTGGCGCGGTGTGGACATCCGGCAACAGTTTCATGTTTTAAAATGCAAAAGCCGTAGTGTGGACGTAGCTCTAGATCTACCTCCTCGCCGATATCTTCGGTCTGATTGCTATTGAGGCAACTACTACATCTGCCGTGGTCAGATAGATATTTCAGAGGTGCTGACTTTATCAACATAAAACGTCTTGGAGGCTTTCCACATATTGTAAACTGACGCAATGTGAGGAAGTGTCATCATGCGACCCTTGAGCAACACTTTCAACGTCTGTAACCATGAGATCAGAATCTGAAATACAAACTCACAAGTCTAAGATCAAGCAGTTTAATGTACAGTATTGGAAGTAGGTCCCTTATATCCAAGTTGAACTTGTTATTAATTATTATCTGTTGAGCTCTAGTGCCCTTTGGCGTAACAGTAGCTGTATGAACTCAGTTGTCTCTTCTTTGGATTTTTCAGGCAGCTGAAAACAACACATTGACGTGTGTAACTTCATTTTCCAATCAGGCTGGAAAACCGCCCATTGATTATATTACAACATACTTTTGTGAAGGCAGCAAACTTTCGATTATGTTCTGGGTGCAGAACTTTCCACTTTGCTTCGAAGATAAGAAATGGTGCATAACTTATCATAAATTATCAGCAACCCGTTATTTAAATTACCTTTTAATCAGGGGAACGAATAACCAACTGTCCCCACGTTCAATCAAAGTGCTCTGTTGAATAAGTTGAAAAGATGGATTAAACTCGAACAGAGGCACACATGTACATGTTCATACAGTCATTGATGAGTTCTGTCCAACAGTTCAGTCCAAAATATCCCTAAGACAATTGACTGGGACTTTTGTGACCCATCAATGGGTGCAAGAGTCAAACCACTTCCATTAAGATTGAGATATTCCACTATGGGAGAGAAAGGAGATCCCTCAGAGCACATTTCCTTGTGAAAGGCCTTGACACATACGGCTAAGACCTATCCAGACGCCCTTCTGCGTCTCCTCGTATTAAGTCAAGGTTAAAGAAGCAGCACTTGAACGCACCATGAATGTTCAGGTGCTATCCAGGACAACCAACGACCGTGAAAGAGGCTTTCCATGTTTCCATCGCATAGTATGATCCAGCTGCCCAGCTCAGTATGACCGGTAGGCATTTTCCACCACAGACAGCGTCAACTGAAACCAAGCGCAAGATTTGACTCGTCACTGTGACGTCATGACAACAGAACAACAAAACAAAGAGGGCTCAGGTTGAAACCCAACACTTGATTTTGTGATGTTTTGCCACTGTGAGGAGACCAATGACCTCAGCAGATGACGGCAAAAACATTTATATAAAAAAACATAACAAATAAAAAACAGTTTGGGAGCTTCTTCTTTTAATATCAGCAGAGATAGCATCTTGTCTCCTTTTTAAACAAATAGGTTTATTAGGTCTTGGGGCTTATCATATGATGGTTCCTGTGACAGTTCCCTACCCAGTCATCGGTCCTACCTACAATGGAAGGTCAAGGACAACAAGCTCTACTGTGCCATTTTATTTTTTATTTGTTTTTGGAGGGGGGGGGGTACAGTATGTAGATGGAGTTCGTGTGAGAGTTGTTGGTTAGTAAAAATGTTAGGGTCAATGACGTGACGCCTATATTTTCTGAAAAATAGATTTTTTTTCAATTCAAAATAGGTTTAAATGGATAAAGAAAATACCATATGTATGACCTACCTGTCCCACATATGGACTCACTTGAATTTTACAAAAAATACTAGTTATCTGGGATTTTGTTGTTGTTTTAAACGTCAAAATGTCATGTGGTGCGACCGTCCGACCATGACTCTTGTTTTGAAAACACTCTAAATGTATTTAAATCAATCTTCTGCCCTATCTGGCATGATTTCTGAAGTGTCTTGTAGTGTGTAAGATTGCAAAACATTTGTATTTATATTTCCATCATAATATACAAACAAAGTTTGACTGATGATCCATTTTATGAAATATCATGTGGCGCGAACATTAAAAAAACAACCATTTTTGTATAATACTGAAAACTTGTAAAAAAAAAGATGTCAAGATGTTAAGGAAATTAATTTTAATATGAATCATGGTTGCACCACATGACTTTTTTTTAAGGTTAGTGCCAATTAATCTTGACCAAAAACTCTGAAATCCCTTAATTTAAAATTTTTATATTAATTTATGTGTACACAACATTCTTAATGTTTGAACTACTGCAATATATATTCTTTTTTTTATCATTTTAAAACTGACCTGTTGAAAATCCTTATTCGTCATTGACCCGTTAACCACCAAACTGTAGAAGGTGGGGTCGGGGGGACATTGGGTGCATTATCCCTAAAATAGTGATGACTGTAACTTCAAACAGACAATGATGAAAATACATCCATTTTAAATACAAACAAACTCCCAACATATCACACTAAATGTCTATGCTCACATTAGATGGTTGTTCTGGTGGTTTAAAAAAATAAATATTTTGCACATCTGCAAAGGAAGCAGCTTTTATGTATCAAAAAGAAACGAGAAATCCAACATCAGTTCCACCTCAGAACTGGATCCAGATTTCATGAATCACCAGAGTAAGACTTTAAACCTATCAATGGATCCATCAACAATTCCTGCCCCCCAGTTACTGTTGCTAACTCGAACAAGCGATCAGATTACCTACAGCTTTTCAATAGCAATTGTCTGTGTGAAAATCTTTTTGTTTTAAACAAATTCTTGACATAAAACAGCGACTGTTAAACGAGAAGTATTTAAATTAAACTTAAATATGCCATGGAGGATTTATGAACACTCTTATGGCTTTATGTTTTTGATTTAAAAAAAATATTTTTCTCTGAATCCATGTTGTGTTCAACACTTCGATCAACTGTGTTGTTCTTAAAGTGCTGCATGGATGAAGATGAGCTGGGTTGAGTTGAGATGTGGGCATTAATATGATTAAACTGGAGGCGGGGGTTTACAGATCACGCTGCAAACAGGAGAAGCATCATCTTACTGCCGTCCAAATAACAACATCCTGCATCAACACTGCTCATACAACAACGGGTCAGATTCAATTAATTTCCTTTTTATTTCACTTAGAATAAATGTAGACATCCTTGTTGATCGTTTGGATGTTGAGTTGGGAGTTTTACCCGAAGCAGACCTTTATCTCTGTTATGTTCAGATATAGAAATAGAATAAAATAACCACCATTGTCTCCTCTTGGACTACCAGGAACCGGTATTACGAGCACCACGGGCAAAGTTTGACCATAAACACCGAAAAACAGCCAAGAGTTCAGAACATTCTAATGAGTTGCAGTGGAACTGAAACTCAACAGCCATTGGCCCGTCTGCATTCAGGGGGTGGGTCTTAGCGAGGGGTCACATCTATTATAAATGCCACTGAGTGCTGATAATGCCTGCCCCACATCAACAAGACCCAGAAGACTTTTATTTAGTCATGCAGCGATGCAGTGACAGCCTCAGAGTTGTAGCTGCACTGTAGTCGTGGATGAAGCAGAGACGCTGCTGTCACCTGCAGAGACCACGGCCCTGTTGACAATCATCTGTTTGGAATTTGAGACAGTTAAAGCAGTTGTGTCAAAGCTAAAAACCTATCGCTTCCCATCACTGAAACTCACAAAGTCTGGCAGTGAAAATGCAATTGATAAGGAACGTTTCTGGTCAGCAGATCTGATAATGCCATCCGTATCGATAATAACTTATCAATTCCTATCCCTATCTAGAGGTCACATGACCCATGAAAGAGGCACTTTTGCTTTTCTGTATGAACTGGCTCTTTGGATATCATGTAGAAGGAGCATTTTATTGATTTATTGATTTAACTCATCAAAGTTGTGCTAATCATCCTTAAGTTTTTTTGATCCAACGTTTCTCTATGAAAGAACTTTCTCCCAGAGATCCCTCAGACAAAGCCAGGTCCATGTAACAGTCCGCTACGGCATCTACATCCTTTTGAAGTAAAAACAATGGCTGCTGGGGCGGTTGTGGGCATATTAATTAAACTGGCAGAATAAAGAAAGTCTAGTCATGATTTTTCTCGTAAAGCCTGAACACAAGAGGAGAAAACATGACTTTCCTGCACGACATGAGATAATGGAAACGCAGTCATTTTACAGCTGGGTTTTGTCAACATTTCAAGATATCACACCAAAACTGTTCAGTGAGCGTCAACAGTTGACACCAACAAAGTATCAAACATGAAAATCCAGCCTGCCTGTCTGGAGAATGCGGCTGATCTTTGGCAGGATGGTCCACGACTCTTTGAGGTTTCCACGGCGCAAAATCATAACAGAGCCGTTATTGTTACATTAATGAGGAATGATAGCCTTGTCGACATAATGTTTACATGACAGCTGTAATAGCTGCAGAAAGACCACACAGATGAGCTGGCAGGCAACGATGATCAAACGACATTTAAAGTCTGTGGTCTGAACTTGGCTTCAAACCGTCAAACATCTGTGTTTGTTTAAGCTTCTATATTAACACAAAGACCATTGTGCTCTCATGGACATCCGTTTTTCCACACTGGGAATCACACCCTGGTCCTCAGACATGCACATCCCATGCAGGTCTGAGGCGTTCAGCACCAAGGAAGCGATCGGGTCTTTAAAACACATTCAATACCGTTTATTCCCAGCAGCAACAAAGCAGGGTGCCATCTGCAACTTCTACTGAGTACATACATAAACATCACTGCTCTATTATCATTACTACAACTCCCTCTTCCTCCATTAATATTTTCGCTATTTTTTATATCTTCATTGACTTTTTAAGTATTAGGGCTATGTGCAAGGCAAGACGCACTTTACATTCCTAAAATGGGTACTCCCAGTACCATAAAACTGTCATTGCTGGTATTTAATTAATGTAATATGTACTGAGTATTGTGCATTTAAAATAGCACTTTATATTTACTGTGCAATCGGGCAATCTGCAATATAATTACGCACCTAACACTTTAAAGGGATTGTGACATGAAAAACAAATTTTTCTTGATTTTTTGTGTTTTGTTGGGTGTCTTGACATCAATTACACCCAAAAAACAACGAACTTTTAACATTCAGTGTATTGTGTGCTTTCTGGGATTTTCCGCATAACTGTGCAAAAACGGCGCATGTGGTTTGGTGGCGGATCGTTACGTAACGATCCGCTAAATCACCGCCCCCTCCACCCAGCTCCCTGTCTCCTCTCCTCTCCAGCGCACCATAAAGGCTGATTTATGGTTCCGCGTTACACCGACGCAGAGCCTACGGCGTAGGGTTACGCGGCGACGCGCGCCATACGCTGAACCCTACGGCGTAGGCTCTGCGTCTATTTAACGCGGGACCATAAATGAGGCTTAACACGGAGCTGTTTAGAGACTCTTTTGTTCTAATCACCGGAGGAAAACTGCTAAGAAGACCCGCGGCCACTGACTGGACTTAAGACAAGGGGACAGTGCTGCTTGCATGCCTTTATTTTTATGATTGTTTGCTGTGGTTCGCCCTCCTGCTTTTCCGTGCATGCTTCCGACGCCGCTGTGAGCGTATGGCTGGAGGAGGAGGTTTGGAGGAGGAGCGGAGCAATGATTGACAGGAAAGGGGGGAAAGGAAGCATTTTTCACGGCGCAAAAAAACACTGTAATAAAAAGCCAGGAAAAGAGTATTAGATTGAAGTTTTTCTTGTTACACTCTTTTAGACACATTTGAGGGATGTTGGCCAAGACTTTTAATAGTGTTAAAAGCATGTTAAAAATGATGTCACAATACCTTTAACACTTCAGCACTCTGCACTTTAATCAGCCCTTTGATACCTAATTTTAGCATTTAATATTACTGAAGTTCGTATGTTCCCCTGACCCTTGGCCTGTATGTTTCATGATCCACTATACTTTTCATTGTTTTTGCTTTTCTTTTCCTTTTCTGTCCTATTGTGTTTTTAAGGACACGCTTTCTCTCTTGTAATTGCTCCTCCTGCCTACTGGCCATGGAAGCTAACTGTTCTACTTGTCGTTACTGTTGTTTTATTGATTTTATTATTTTATGTTGTTGACATTAACCTGCCGAAGGGACTAAAGATGAAAATTAGCCGTTGGCTATAATCTTGCATATTTACATGTATATGTTCATTAATATGTATTGTCCCTGTTATAAATAAAATAAACTCTCAAACTCTCAAGCACCCATGGGTGCTTCTGTTCTGGTGACACCTATTTCCTGGCACCTGCTTTCTTTTCTGCTTCACCTGGACATGAGTGCGTCATGAAAAACAAGACAAACGTGGACGGGTTACCTTGATGATGCTGCTCCTGCGCGGTATTTCGGGCTTGCCGTCCATCCTGGTGGGGGTGCCGACGCTGTCCGCCCCCCCACCCCCGGCCTGGCCGCCGGGCGTCACCATGGCAACGGGGATCCCGCAGTCTCCGTTCAGCACCGACGGCTCCCGGTGCGCCTTCCCGGCCGCCTCGTCGCCTTGCACGGCTGTGTCTGCGGGCTTGCCGGCCCCCCCCGACTCCGCCATAGGCACTTCTCCCACTCACACACTCACACTCACACACACACACACACTCACACTCACACACTCACACACACCCAAGCCTCCGGGGTGGCAGAAGCTTCTTCTTTAGGTTTCCTCCAATTTCCTGCCCGGTCTATTTCTTCGTTGTGAGAAATTCTGCCATATCATCTCGTGGTGCTTGGATGTGCCCGGCTCCTGGAGGACGGGGAGCTTCCTCCGCGCATGTTGCTCTGTCTGCGAGGAGATACCAGCAGTCATTAGCGTGTAATAATTAGACAACCTGACATCACTGCTGTGCTGAGAGAGAGAGAGACGCACATCTGCACATCTGCACTGGAAGCGGATGTCAACTTGCATGTACCGTGCATGCAAATCCGTGCATGTGGACCGTGCATGTGGACGGTGCATGCAGACCGTGCATGCACATGTAATATAACAAACCATGCACATGCACATGCACTTGCACACACCTATATCCCCGTCTATTCCCATTAAACTAGAACTACTGGTATAAAAACCACAGCCGTACCTGCCTCAGTTTAATTATTGTAGTATTATGGATGATCCTGTACTTGCCTGGCTGTGTGCTGCCCTGTCCTGTCCCCCCAGAGCTCCTCTCCTCTCCCGAGCTGCTGCTGCAGAGTCTGCAGCCTCCGCTGTCAGCTGGGCTAGTTAGCCTGTTAGCAGCCCCCGCGCTAACTCACTCAACTTCAGAGGGGGTTTCTTTTTCTTTGTAGTTTTCTTTGTTTTCATAGACGAGTGAAAGTCCGGCCAGCGGTGACAAACTCTTCCCCCGAGGCAGACAAAGGCATTCCCCCCTGTCTCTGTTTTTTTCTCCGGGGTGGACCGTGATTTGCTGCGGGAGCCACTTCTTGACGAGCCGTCACTTACAGCTCGTTTCCAAGGAGCCGCCGGCGGCGCGCACTGCTCTCGTGAACGCGCAGGAGGCAAAACAAGCCCAGCTGTCAATCAAAGCAGATCGTGCCCTTCATGCCAAAGCCACGCCCCCTGGCCACGCCCCCTGATTCAAACCTGCCAAACGTGAGGTATTACTAACAAACAGAGGCGTCAAAAGTATTCATTACTCAGGTAGAAGTATAGATACTAGAGTTTAAAAATACTCCTGTAGAAGTTGAAGTATCAACTCAAGTTTTTTTACTCAAGTAAAAGTATAAAAGTACTGGTTTCAAAACTACTTAAAGTATAAAAGTAAAAGTAATGTAAGGGGGGAAAAAGCGATTAAGGACAAAAGCCATTGAAAATGAATGCATTTTAGTATAATGCAAATATATTAAAGAACCATATATGTGTACTATTGACAGAGGTGTCAAAAGTTTTCACATTCATTACTCAGGTAGAAGTATTGATACTGGAGTTTAAAAATACTCCTGTAGAAGTTGAAGTATCAACTCAAGTTTTTTACTCAAGTAAAAGTATAAAAGTACTGGTTTCAAAACTACTTAAAGTATAAAAGTAAAAGTAATGTAAGGGGAAAAAGGACATTAAGGACAAAAGCCATTGAAAATGAATGCATCTTAGTATAATGCAAATATATTAAACAACGACTGGGTCAAATACAGTATTACAAAGTAATCTATGCCGATTTGTGCGGTGAATCAAACCAATTTGAAAATTCTACGTCACAATGCCTGCATTCAGGGCTTATCCATAATTTACTAGCCTCAGCATATGAGCCACTTGCTTAACCCACTGCGCCACCGAGCGGCCCGGTGTCACTTTTAAACAATTCTGGAGGTAGAAGATGCGGCGCTTCCTCTTCTACATCGCTTACGTCAAACTCATCGTCAGTTGCAGTTCGCCCTCTTCCAGTTTAGTGTGAAAATAACATGTGAAATGATAAACCGGTAATAATGTGTTAATCACAGAGGTGTCAAAAGTATTCACATTCATTACTCATGAAGTAGAAGTATAGATACTAGAGTTTAAAAATACTCCTGTAGAAGTTGAAGTATCAACTCAAGTTTTTTACTCAAGTAAAAGTATAAAAGTACTGGTTTCAAAACTATTTAAAGTATAAAAGTAAAAGTAATGTAAGGGGAAAAAAAGTGATTAAGGACAAAAGTCATTGAAAATGAATGCATCTTAGTATAATGCAAATATATTAAAGAAGCATATATGTGTACTATTGAGCATTAACATGTGTTTCAGAGAGCAGGAGATATGATGACTAGTTGCCTATAAGTATTGTAATGGTGCAAAAAGTCAAACTTCAGAGGCATGTTATCATTTATCCTAACCTTTATTGGAATGTACATCCAAGTTTAGTTGCAGGAATCTGAGGGAACGGATGTAAGAACAAAACTGGACAAGAACATCTGTGCCACAACCACAACCAAATTCACTCTATCCGGATGGAGCAATTTAACTGGATAGTTTTTCTTAAAAGGCCGAAATGAAATTGAGTAACAAGGCTGTTTTTAAAATGTAAGGAGTAAAAAGTACAGATAATTGCGTGAAAATGTAAGGAGTAAAAGTAAAAAGTCGTCTGAAAAATAATTACTCCAGTGAAGTATAGATAACCAAAATTTCTACTTAAGTAAGGTAACGAAGTATTTGTACTTTGTTACTTGACACCTCTGCAAACGTGAGATATTACTAACAAAACTAGACACAAAGTGTAATCAAAACGGCGCAAAACGTAATAAGTAAAAACAGGAAAACACATGTACACGCAGGGACTTTTCAGGAAGTCTTTGATGCGTGTACTCACTGTATAAGAAGAACTGGACAACCCTCCCATCCACCACTTCCTTGACGTCACGCCTAGGTTTTCTGAGGAGGACTTTTGAAGTCAAACACCAACGGTGCGTCCGAAATGCAATACTAAACAGTATATACTAAAAAGTATACTTAAGTCGGCACACTTTTGAGTAAATATCAGTAGTGTGCATTAATTCGGATGTACTATCAAGAGCGCACACGTGACTTCCTGCCGTAGCGAGGGGGGTGGGGAGTTGTTACCATGGTAACGTGTCACAGCAGCGGTAGCAGCGCACCGCTCCGCTATTTCCCCTTTATCCTGGCCCAAACAAGATTACATTATATAATATAATTATATACGATTATATTAATATTAATATTATATAATAATATTATTATACTTAATATTATACTTATGACATATACGTATCACTTAGCAACCAAACACCGCTGCATTGCATTGTGGGAAGTTTCTGCTCGGCTAGTGTGCATCAATCCACACTAATAAATTTCTCCAGAATGAGTATGGATAGAGCATACTATTGAGTACGTTCTAATGTTTCGGACGCACTAAAAAATCTCACATACTCATTTTGCATACTCATTAGGGTGGAAGTATGCAATTTTGGACGCAGCCCAATTCTAACCATACCTGCAAGTTGTGGATTTAAGAATAAGGGACATTTTCCAGCCCAACCGAGGTCCATTATTACATTTTAAGACAGGTTTACGAGAAATTCGAAATATCTACCTGTCAACTACTTACAAACTGTAAAAATAAAATGACATGCCCACCTCGGCCAATCCATGCCAGAGGACCCGAGGAGCTGCTGGTGAATATTTGTAAAAACAAACATATTTATAGGCTGGTTCGAAATACAATGTTTAGTTAGATTTCACATCAATTATGTTTTTTTTTTCCCCTCAATTGGCCTGGGAAGCTGGCTGGAAACCGAGCTTGTGTCACTCTTATGGCGCTTTTCCACTAGTACTTACTCAGCCCGACTCGGCTCGTCAAGCCTCTACCCGTTTTGTCCCCGTGTGTTTTTCCACAGCCAGGGGAGAAGCGGGCAGGTTGGGGTGAAGCTGCTGTGACGTACTCGATTGCGCAACCGCTTTGTTCATGTCGGTGCTGATCAGAAATCAGCTGGAGCCGCGAGCGGCTGAGAGTAAAACAGCCCGTCTACATCCCTTTTTTAATTCTCTCGTCAGTCACCAGGTTTATGAACATCTGCACCTCAGAGTTGGATCACCAAACAGACGTTTTGCACTTTATAATAAAATGGTCGCGAGCCGCGCGGCAGGTCGCTCTCGCGCTGACTCCCGCTTCCTGATTCAAACGTCTGACGGCCCCGCCCCCCGACCAATCAGTGGCGCGGAGGGTGGTGACGTCAGAAATAGTCCCTGCTCAGCCCGGATAGAACCTCGCTAGAATGGTTACAGAAATAGTATCGGCTTGGAGCGGCTCTACCCGTCTCAGCCCTAGTGCAAAAGCGCAAAACGGGGCCGTGGCGGGTAGAACCGAGGTGAAGCGGGACTAGTGCAAAAGGGGCATTAGCTTAGCAGACTCCCGCCTGGTCCTAAAATTATCCACTAGGCAATGACTGTGCCGGCTGCCAATCAAATGTCCACGCCCCTATTCAAACATACATTACAGGAATTGCACTTCTTCCTACTTCCTCGTTGCCATCAAGTCAGAAGTTAAACTGTTCCCGCTTGTGAGGAAAGGCATCAATACAAACAAAGTATTTCCCCTTGCTGTTTGTTTATTATTCAAAACATCGTCCAATGAAACGAAACTTTCTCCTTCACAGTTAACGAGCCGATTACATCATAACAACTCCTCACTCAACTCATGATCAACCCACACTCAGGTGCACAACAGAACTGTTTCCACAACGCACAACATCATATTTATTTATTATTCTCTACAGTTGACACTTTCATTGATGCGCTGCACTATTATGTCATTATATGTCAATAACCATGTTTTTCTGTCTGTCGTTGATACGAACCTGCTCTATCTATCTATCTATCTATCTATCTATCTATCTATCTATCTATCTATCTATCTATCTATCTATCTATCTATCTATCTATCTATCTATCTATCTATCTATCTATCTATCTATCTATCTATCTATCTATCTATCTATCTATCTATCTATCTATCTATCTATCTATCTATCTATTTGTCTGGTAGAAGTTCCAGTTCACAGGTTTTAACTGAAATGTCCCCTGAAGTTAGAACTCAAGCAGAATTCAGATGTGTTGAAGCAGGGAAACGTTTCATACATGCAGGACCGGAACTGGACATCCCAGTGTTAGTTCTTCATCTTGTGACTACAGTTAAAGAAGATAAATAGATAAACCTCTTCCTACACGGCCCTGGGTGTGTAGCCTACCGTTGCTCCAGCCAATCCCCAGCAGGGTGGGAGGGGCTAGTGCTGGCGCAATCCAGAAATTGCTTAATCTGCCTTTAACTGACTTGCTGTAAAATAAGAGGATAAAATATTCCCAAATTAGTACATATCCAATTCATAACTACTTAATTCATAACTAGAATGTAATAGTTCAAGTCTCGTGGCAGAGGTTTATAGCTGTGTGCAGGAGGGATCTCTGGTGCTGCAGCAGATCTGAGGAAACCTCCGACTGAAGACACGTTGCTGCTGAATCACCGTGCGGTGAAGAGGATGCTCGGGGTCGGCCATGAATGATCTCCTTCATTTCATGAAGGATCCTCTTTTGCATAATCATCTCCAGAGGCTCCAGAACAGTCCACAGCAGAGTCAGCCTCCTTCATCAGTTTGATCGGTTTCTTTAAGTCCCTGGCTCTGCTGCCCCCCCCCCCCCCCCCCCCAACAGACGACTGCAGATGTGATTGAACTCTCCTAAAACAGACTTAGAGAAGACATACAACATCTTGCTGCAAGCAGTGAAGGACCTACGCTTCCCCAAGGAAGTCTGCTCTGTCCTGTCTTATATTATCTCTCTTCAACAGCAGAGAATCTGCACTACTGCGGATGTCTCACCAGTGCCCCCGTCAATCTCCTGTTCCCTCTTTGCCTCACTCGTGAACAAGACGCCGACGCATTTAAACCCCCCACTCCCAGTCCAGAGAGGTCAGTTCCTCACCTTTTTGCAACTGAGACCCTTGGTTCTCAGATTTAGAGGTGCCGATTCTCAATCCCACTGCAAATCACTCCAGGGAAAGCCGAGGATCTGCACTCGATGATGCCAACAGAACCACAATATCCGCCAAAAACACTTGTGAAATCCCAACCCCATCGAAATGAACCGTGGCTTTGCCTGGAAAGTTTGACCATAAAAGTTGTAGAAAATCAATAAAGGAAATATATATATCTGCACGCCGCAGAAATAATTGTGGATGTCAGGAATATGAGACGAGGCCTCTTCTCAGTCAGTCTTAGTAAGACCAACTAACCTCAAGCGCTACGGAAGAGATAAAACATTGACCACAAAACAGAAGATGCCCTTCAGCCACTTTTACGGAGAAGAAATGCTTTATTGAAAGTCTATGTTCAACAGGATTTCATCTTTTCATCACAGTGCTCCCATTTAGTCTGAAAGAAAACAACAGGAAGGCCTGTTATCAGCATTTTCTGCTTTCTCTTCCAAAGTGTGACCCTTGAACATTTTATCTATGAAACAATTCTGAGGATGACAGTTTTTATTCATGAATCTGGGTGACTTTATTCCTCTCAAAAAGGCTCACGAGACGCTTGTTTCTTGGAGTCACATTACGTACTAAATCTTCTCCTTTATGTGCAGCCAGAGCAGAAAATTATCTAATCGTAAGGATGGAAAAAACAGAGCTTCAAGTGGACAACGGCCTCTTGTGCTGTTGTGTCAGGCCGCTTGTGAAAAGCAGTTCACGCCCAGTGTGACAAAATGAAGTCATGAACTGCAGATGAGCCAGAGATTTGAAATATCAGTCACACATGGTGCAACGGAAACCTCACATGAGATTCATGCAGATAAAGCTCCATCCTCCCGCATCAAAGCTATGGAGATCGACCGGTTCAGCATAATAACAATAACACATTTAATTCCAGCGGTTCAGATGAAGCCAGATAAGCAGATCTCTGAGGGAGAAGCAGGAGATGAGTTGTACAACAGCGACATCTGCTGGTCACGGAGGGTGTTTATGTTTCTGTCCATTGTTGACTTCTCAGTCATTTAGGCTGGAACATTAAACAATTTCATAAAATCCTAACAATGGGTAAAGGTTTGAAGGGTTTTTCTATAAGATTCTACACTGGTGGTTGCTCTCAGGGAAGGATCACCTATTGTTTTTATGACTAGACTGTTAAGACTGATTAGCTGAGTTCTCTTCTTTAGGTGAAGTTTTCTTTACTTTTCTGGGTTGACACCTCAATTAGGAAGCAATCAACAGAGATATAAGGCTGAAGGTGTGACATGTTTGGATGTCTGGCTCCACAGATGAGGTTCATGTACAAAACACCTCCTTGTTCAGTGTAAATACGACTGGATCGATGAGCACCGTGTGCATGTCTCTCCTACAGTACTGGAGTTGAGTGGAGATGAGGGGGGATGGCATCCCCCCCTGAAACAAAATCATCCCCCCTGTAAAACTGCCATCCCCCCTTTCCATCCCTTATGTCATTTCATCAATGAATGTGGTTTTACTGCTATTTCAACATTTAGAGTCATCACCAGAAAAATAATACCAGAAACTTATGTGACAATTTTCACCTGTTTCAAGTAAATCACTTGAAATAAGTAGAAAAATCTGCCAGTGGGACAAGATTTATCTTCTTATTACAAGCAAAAAGATTTTGTTCCACTGGCAGATTTTTCCAATTATTTTAAGTGAAAATCTACTTGAAACAGGTGAAAATTGTTATTTTTTTCCAGTGATGAGTCTTGTTTTAAGTGTAATGTGATTTCTTTACTAAAATGAGACATTTTAACTAGAAATAAGACAAATATTCTTGTTAAGATTTTGAGTTTTTGCAGTGATCCATTTTACTTATCCTGTGAAGGACAGAGTCATATTGATAAGTTCAGAAAACTGTTTTTTATTGTTGTGTTTTGATGTATTTGATGTAAGCCCAGTGGATATTTAAAGCTTACAGAAGGCTGCATTTAACTGCTGCTATGTCATTCCTGCAGTATTTCTGCAGGTGTTTTGGTCACTGCTATTATTTGTAATATATCATATTATTTGTAATCAGCATAAATGATCATCTGTCCTCATATGATAAAATCCACCATCCTCCCTGATTTTTTTTTACAACTCGAGTACTGCTCTCTAACCTCTGTGGTTTGAGAAAAGTGTACCTTCGGCCAGAAAATATTGTGCTTGATATAATAAAGCTTGTATTAACATTTGATTCTGTTCACTGGTTTTCTTATGGTGCACCAGACAAAAACAAACACGGCGATCTTTCAAGATAAAGTTGCGTCTGGTTTTTCTAGTTGTACAAACTTTGTGGCCCTAGAGGAGAAAGTTGTTCAAGATGTAGTTTTGTTTTTTTATTCATCAAAACAGCAAAGATCACCCATCTGCCAGCGTGAAGTGAAGATGAGGATATATGCCATTAATCTGGAGTATATCTTAACGCTTAAAAGAACCCCACATGTTCCTGGAGATGCCCCACGTGCCGTGTGAGTGAGAAACAACAAAGGTGCTTTGCTTGATTGTATCTGCTATGTTGGACCACAACACGCTGTATGTCCCTCCTCGCTACAGTCATGTGACATCATGAGACTGGTCATAAACACAAGTCCTAAGATCGTTTTGACTGTCAGGAGACATTATTTTGTTGATCCTTTGTTCTATGAAGTATTAGTGCAGTTTAAAGGAGGAATTAAATATCTGCCTCCATCTGTCAGTGATGAAGGCGGAGCTTCGCCATTATCAGGCTGCAGACTGTCAATACTTCTATTTTTGGCTTAATCCACTAAAACATTTTAAATGAAATAATTTTTGATTGATTCATAAAAGTTAAAAACAAGTCTCTGAGTTCAAAGAGACTCCACTATGATATGAAGCCTGAACGTCTGGCTTATCAGTCACTGAAATGAGAAGCTGTAAATTAGAACATTTTGATGTGATTAACGATGTTTTTTTTTAATTTTACATGAAAAACTATAATAGATGATTATTAAGGCTACTTTTTTGTTCTTTTATGGCCTTCCTCATTTTCTTTTTGAGATTATTAAAGTACATTCATTTATTTATTATTAAAGTACATTTAGTTCTTTTTTGTAGCCCAGTCAAGAGTTGCTGCTACCTTGGAACCGGTTTTTCTGGCCCGGAGCCAGTTCTTTGTCAGTGGAAACAGAAAACCCGGTTCCAGACTCAACACTGGCCCAGAACCAGAACCAGAACCAGCCCTGGAACCGGTTTGGTGGAAAAGCCGTAATAGAGGTAAGACCAAAGACCAACCATCAAACAAGAGAGGGACATTTTTCTTAAATAGATTAATTTTGAACATGTCGCTATTGTTCAATATTTAACCACTGAATTCAAGACTATTGAATTCTGCAGGGGAAAAAAGTAAATGTTGGGTGTTTTTAAAAGGAAAGTATTTTATGGATTCATTATTATTTAAAAAACACAAGTTAAAAAGAAGGTTCTGCTTTTGAATTGAATCAAAGATTAAGACTAAAAATAATTGGTATTAGTTATCTTTGCAAGAGATAAGGTTAATTACTGGCAACAGTTTTTTAATAGTACTTAAAATGCGTAAATACTTAATTGGCTCATCAGCATCATATTCTAAGCATCAGGACCTTGAAAAGTAGTCACAAGAAACTGCATGTGTTTTTCTTGCATTATGGCTTCATTCATAAAACTACAATTTAATTTGAATCATGTCAATAATATTTCCCTACATCATTGCAGTTGAAAAAAGGTGTCATCAGGAAGTTGAATGAAGTCAATGATTCTGGACGTACGACTAAGATGAACACCGTCAATGACAATCAACAGAGGAGTATATAAGAAAGCCACCCAGAACACCCGCCAACATGGACCAACGCCAGAACTTTATTGATTGTGCTGGGAAGCTTCCATGACATCCTGCACAAATAGAGATGTGCACATGTTAACAGCACTCAGACGAAGTGCTAATAGACTGGAATGATCTCAGTGGTGCATTTACACGAGGCAGGGCACCAGGACGACACCAGGGAGTTTGTGCATCCAAAGATGGTTTTCAAGGTTTGGCAGTTGATGAAGCTGTTTATGTAAGGACAAGGGTTGGCTGGAAAAGAGAAGAGGAGAAAAGTATCGTGAGAAACGTCTTTATCTTCACCGTCACACATTTCTCCAATCTGGTACTTACTGCAGAGACCGTCCACGCAGTCGTCGGGACAGGAAGCACAGGGAGCTCCAACCTTGTAGGGTGGCCACCTCTTATAGTTCCCACTGTTGAAAGATACAAGAGTGTTTTTAGTGTGACAGGATTATAAAAAAACAAATTCTCTGCTACTGTTTACATGCAAATTGTGGTTTTATGAGTTTATGAGGGAGGTGTCACGCACGCTCGGTAATAATGGCAGGCGTAGAAGTAGATGTTGTTAGGGCACAGTGCTACTCCACAGCCGACTCTGTACGAGCTGTTCCACACCACCTGACAACAAAAACACACTTTTAGTGAGACTGCACGTCGTTTTTATCGATATGTTGCCTCATTCTCACTCTGTAGGTTATGCTGGAGTAAAATATTATAATTTGCATGTCCGTCACCTTAAAACCACTCTATGTAGCAATACCACTACTGACCACATGGGGGCATACAGAGCTGCTCAGTTGACAAATGAGATGTCTCGTAGTACCCCTCTCTTCCACTAGAGGAGTAAATCATCGTGTCTTACGCCAGGGACTGATAAATTACCGTCCTCTTGATATGATGACCCCGTGTGGTCGGAAGTATTTTTACAAAAAGTTATTTTACAAAAAACAGAGATTTGATTTATGCTGTTCGATTTATCTCGGCTTGCCTGACTTAATTGTGGGTGATTTGCATCATGTTGGAAGGAGTGCTTGTGTCAGAAGTGGAGAAAAGTTGAACTTTTCTGGTGTCAGCCAGACAAAAGGAAGAAAAGGCAGATTATTGCTGTGTGTAATCAGGCTGATTTATATCATGAGACCTTGTGGTGACAAATAAAGCCTGGAGAGAGCGTGGCAGAGGCGGGGAGTAAATCTGGTATGGACTGGAGCACATTGCTATGCAAACAATGATAAACCAACACCATAAAGTTGTCAGTCAGTCTTAGTTTTACTGGATCCCAGTGCTGCATTTGATACAGTTGACCACAATCGACAGACTGGAGAACTGGGCGGATCTTTCCGGGACTTTACTAAACTGGTTCAAAACATACTTAGAGAACAAGAAGTACTTTGTGTCAATAGGTAACTTAACATCTGAGCTGACAAGAATCACATGTGGAGTTCCCCAAGGTTCCATCCTAGGACTACTTCTGTCTTTGGAGCCCAAAAGAAACGATTACAGGTCACCACAGAGCTACAATCTATACACCTAAAAACTACCAACCAGGCCACAAATCTGGGTGTAGGGATGAACTCAGACCTTAATCTGGAAAAACATATTAATTAAGGCAATAACACACTCAGCCTGCTACCACCTTAAGAATATAACAAGGTTAAAATATCTGATGTCTCAGCAGGACCTGGAGACACTAGTCCAGTATTCATCTTAGTAGTAGGAATGGGCGATATTTTACCGTTCACGATATACCGTCAAAAAAATTCCTCACGATAAGAATTTGTCATGTCGCGGTAAAAACGATACATTCCCGTGGATGATGTTTTTGTGTAAAGCTGATTTTTGGAAGGAAGGAAGGAAGGAAGGAAGGAAGGAAGGAAGGAAGGAAGGAAGGAAGGAAGGAAGGAAGGAAGGAAGAAAACAAGGAAAGAAGGAAGGAAGGGAGAAAAGAGGAAGGGAAGAAGGAAGGAGAGAGCAGGAGGAAAGAAGGAAGGAAGGGGAAAAAGGAAGGAAGGAAGGAAGGAAAGGGGAGAAGGAAGGGAGAAAACAAGGAAAGGAGGAAGGAAGGGAGAAAAGAGGAAGGGAAGAAGGAAGGAAAGAGCAGGAGGAAAGGAGGAAGGAAGGGAAAAAAGAAGGAAGGAAGGAAGGAAGGAAGGAAGAAAACAAGGAAAGAAGGAAGGAAGGGAGAAAAGAGGAAGGGAAGAAGGAAGGAATGAGCAGGAGGAAAGAAGGAAGGAAGGGGAAAAAGGAAGGAAGGAAGGAAGGAAGGAAGGGGAAAAAAGAAGGAAGGACGGAAGGAAAGGGGAGAAGGAAGGGAGAAAACAAGGAAAGGAGGAAGGAAGGGAGAAAAGAGGAAGGGAAGAAGGAAGGAAAAAGCAGGAGGAAAGGAGGAAGGAAGGAAAGAAAGAAAGAAAGATAAAATCCCGTTGATGACAAACATGGCGGATCTGAGAGCGAGATAGATTCATAGTTAAAAAGGTGGAGTTGAATTGGTATTTTTTTTATCGTCATTTTTATCGTTATCGGGATAAATGCCAGAAATAATCGTGATACATTTTTTAGTCCATACCGCCCATCCCTACTTAGTAGCTTGATTATTGTAAAAGCATATTTACAGTCCACCTTAAATGTCAGTTAGACAACTGCTCCAGTCCTCACTAAGACCTAAAAGTGGACCACATAAGTCCAGATCTGAGGTCTTTACACTGGGTCGGTGTCTGTCAGAGGACAGGCATTACAGCTCTAGTCGTGGTCTATAAAGCTCTGAATGGTCCAGGACCAGAATGCATCAGTGACTTCCTGACCCAGTTTGAACCTTCCAGACCCCTCAGGTTATCTGGATCCTGTTTTTCATCAGTTCCCAGAGTCAGAACCAGACATGGAGAAGCTGCGTTCAGTCTCTATGCTCCACATAGCCTCTATGCATCAGATCAGCTGAAACAACCAGTTTATTTCAATCCAGGTTGGAGACACCCGTTTTCAGCTGATTAGAATAAGCTGTTGTTACCTGCGTGTAGTGGCCGATAGGCTGCCCGTTGGTGGATCCATTGGGGTAAAGGTATTGGGTCACCTCATCATGCCAGGCACGGACAACGGTCGTCCATGGATACGGCGAGGACGAATAGAACAGATTCTCACCTAATTCATATCCTGATTAATGGACGGAAACACATGGCAGCCCTGATTAATGAGTATCTACAAATTCTCATTTTTGCTTTTTATCGCTCACTTTATTATGATGCTGTTCAGATAAAATGAGGTTCATTAAAAGACCTGTTTATGACATCTCCCTTACTGATAATTTATCCCACAGGATGTAACTTCTTATTAAAAAAAAATGAAAGCCTCGAGGGTGACCCTGGAGGGAGGTCAGTTCACGGTACGAGAAGGAAAGGAATGAGGGTAAATGTACCATCGAGCAGGCGGGAGCTGGGGGGTCCGTGTTTCAGATCACATTTGTCAACCCAGGCCTGAGCGGTGACGGCTAACTCCTCATTGTAACTCTGCAAATAAGAAAAAAAAAAACAAGTTAAGGGGGTTAGTTTTAAGCTCACGTCCATAAATAAAGCCCCTTAGAAGGAGATTTTTGGAAAGAAGCATAAAAGTACAGAGGGTCTTCACGTCTTTTTCACGTTTTCACGTCGCTCCATCTGGTCTGTGGTTGAGGGTTGAGCTCGCTACGCTGACTACAGTAACGGATGGTTATTTAGCTGTAATAGATAACCGTACTCAGCTTTGACTAACACCATGATTATAGCTTGAAATATGCGGGAGAGCATTCAGACACTTCTGGTCCGGAGAATTCTGGACTGTTATGGTTTGATAGTTCCTGTTTTATTTTGAAGCCCGTGTCTTTGTGTTTGAGTTCTGGTTTGACCTTCCTGTTTCCCATCTTCCCTGATTGTCTGCACCTGTGTCTCGTTAACCCTTGTGTATATCTGATGACGCCTCGCTGCACTGAAGCGTGCTTGGAAATGTTAAACCAAATTACAGGTTTGTTTTATTTAGGATCACCATAAACCGCGATTGAGATGTGTACATGCGGTACTCTACTGCCCTTTTCAGCAACTTGTGCTTTTTATTATTTTACCTTCTTTTCTCATAATTTTATTTCATTTTATTTGTTATTTACTGTCTAATTATGTCTTACCGCTTTAATGTTGATGTAAAGCACTTTGAATTACCTTGTGTTGAATTGTGCTATACAAATAAACTTGCCTTGCCTTGCCTTGCAATTAGCATTAGCAACAGTATTAGCTATTCTTCCTGGGGTCCGACATACACACAACACACAAATTAACACTTAATACATAACAGACATACATTATACATGACAAACAAAGCAATAATAGACACAACTCCCTTAGTCACAAACAATACAGAGGAGAACTAAATCACCATCATTCTCAGACATAAATACATAGATTAAATAAAATAAAACACCTTCATGAACAATACCTGCCTGAAATTACCATATCTTAAAATCTTGACCACTTTTCACCTTTATTGTGATAGGGTTTACACTACCTGTAATTCTATTCAAACTTCATTCTATTTCTTTCCAAATGTCAAATCATAATTAATTACATTTTAAAAGATATTGTTTCAACTTAATCTTAAACCAATCTTTGCTACCTACAGGACTGTCTCAGAAAATTAGAATATTGTGATAAAGTTCTTTATTTTCTGTAATGCAATTAAAAAAAACAAAAATGTCATACATTCTGGATTTATTACAAATCAACTGAAATATTGCAAGCCTTTTATTATTATAAACCTCATTTGTACATTTCTGTCTATACATTTTACCTATCCTAAGTTCCTAAGTCACTTTTGTACAGACTCACCCGGCACTTTAAAACCTCATTTTGTACATATCTGGTCTACATTTTATTTTATTGTTTATACATTTTATTTTATCTCTTATATATTTGTTTTTATAATTGTATTGTGTTGCACCAATCACCATAACAAATTCCTCGTGTGAAAACTTGGCAATAAACCCTTTTCTGATTCTGATTCTGATTCTGATTCTTATTCTAATATTGCTGATTATGGCTTACAGTTTAAGATTAAGATTCCCAGAATATTCACATTTTTTGAGATAGGATATTTGAGTTTTCTTAAACTGTAAGCCATGATCAGCAATATTAAAATAATATAAGAGATTTGCAATATTTCAGTTGATTTGTAATGAATCCAGAATGTATGACATTTTTGCATTACAGAAAATAATGGACTTTATCACAATATTCTAATTTTCTGAGACAGTCCTGTACATGAGAAATATGAACTGGAAAAAAGTTCTCTTTATCAAACCTGTTCTCACCCTTGGTAGTATATGAACCTCCTTTCTGATGTAATTCCTGTACTGTAACCACTAGGGGGCGCGTCGCCGCGTACCCTACGCCGTAGCCTCTGCGTTGGTGTAACGCGGAACCATAAATCAGCCTTTAGCCAGTTGTCGCATCAGAAGTAGCGGGAAAGTCATGCTGAGTTTCTGCAGGCTGAAATGATTAAAAACTATCTCCGGGCTGCATGGATGAGGCCTCAAACCTCAGCTTGCTCTCAATCGGGACATTGCCATTGATGAGAGCAAAGGGATTGAAAGGTTTGCGGCGATGAAGAAATGTTAAATGTGCCCCCCCCCCCCCCCCCCCCCCCCCCCTCTGGATGGAAATATGTTTTGTGGTTTTTTGCTCACCGCTGGATGGAACCATCATTGGTAAGCTGTCATAATATGAATTATTTATTTCTGATATAACATTGTCATGACGCCTAATATATGGCCTTTCGCCTTTCGTATATTGTTTGTTGCTGTTTGACCGCCGTGTCACTCGGTCATTGTGTACATGTCGTCCACATTGTAAACTGTTGTCGTGTAGGTTGAACACGTGTCTGAATTGTGCTACTCGGCTGTATTGAATCCGACATTTCCGCCAGTAAAAGAAAAAAAATAAGATGAAAACTTAGCCTTAAAAATTAAAATATCCCCATGATAAATCATAATTATGAGATAAAAAGTGAAAATTATGAGCTAGAAAATCGAAATTATGAGATGGAAAGTCGAAACAATGAGATAGAAAGTCGAAATAATGAGATAGAAAGTCATATGAGCTAGAAAGTCGAAATAATGAGATAGAAAGTCAAAATAATGAGATAGAAAGTCGAAATAATGAGATAGAAAGTCGAAATAATGAGCTAGAAAGTCGAAATTAGGAGATAGAAAGTCGAAATTAGGAGATAGAAAGTCGAAATTAGGAGATAGAAAGTCGAAATTAGGAGATAGAAAGTCGAAATTAGGAGATAGAAAGTTGAAATTATGACTTTTTATGTCATAATTATGATTTACCGTGGGGATATTTTTATTTTTAAGACTAAGATTTCATCTTATTTTTTTCTTTTACTGGCGGAAATGGGCTTCCATAGACCTCACTGGATGTCATTTGATTTTTATCACCAGTTTGATACTTATATCTTAAAGTCTGCATTAGGCTTATAGGTTTGACATAATGACTGGCAAAATCCATGGTGCTGAATCCTCATTTGAAATGTTCTGACCGTGTCGCTGCTGCTGTGGTTGTGTGTCAGAGGGGCTGATCTGTGGCATTTTTTTAGCGATTATGTTTTAACGGGGATGTTTAGGCCACAAGGGCTCATCTAGAATGCTTTGCCCCCCCTAGGCTGGGACCCCCTGACTGTAACCATGGTGAGCAAAATGATAGTATAATCTGTCATACAGTTGTTTTGGAGATCGTGTCACCAGTATATTCCTCAGAAGATTACAAGTATAAGTAGAACTTTGTCTTATAGATAACCAGCCTAGATTATTATCAGGGCTGCACATAAGTGGGCCGCCAGAGCGCATGCGCCGTCAAAATCCTCAATGCGCTGTCAATCTAGTGCTGCGAAGCGCTTTTGCGTACCAACAGCTGGGGCTCATATTATTGGTTGTGGCCAGACCAGAATACTAATATTAAAAAATCTATTGCGAGAGCTTTTCCCCAGAACCGCCACTCAAAGTTAGTACTGGCCAATCACAGCGCGTCCTTACTCCCCCTCCCATACTCGTTGCAGCGGTGAGGAAGAGAGTTAAGGATAAGCTTTACTGAACAAACCCCGTCACGTCTCGTCAAAATGTCCAAGAAGCAAGCGCCATTAAGTAATTATTTTGGCGTTCCACCACCACCAACTACAAAGAGACGCCAAACTAAACCACTACCCGTGGATAGAAACAGAAAACGTGTCTTCGCCGAGAAGTGGCTGCATGATGTTGTTACGCGGCGACGCGCACCGTACGTTCGCGGTCCCGCGTATCCTACCCCGTAAGCTCTGCGTTGATGCAACGCGGAACCATAAATCAGCCAGCGTCCGTCACTGCGTGCAGCAGTTACCTGCAGCAGCAAGACGCTGCTCTGATTATGTCTCACAGTTTATGAAAACCCCAAATAAAAAATAAATTAGAGAATATTTTATGAAATCAATAAACAATTCCATCATCAAAATTATAACAAATAAAGGTTCAACATATCTTGCTTTGCATGTAATAAGAATAGGTAATATATTAGTTTCACCTTTTAAGTTGAATTATTGAAATAGATTAACTTTTACACCATATTCTAGTTGAATTATTGAAATAAATTAACTTTTACACCATATTCTAGTTGAATTATTGAAATAAGTTAACTTTTACACCATATTCTAGTTGGATTATTGAAATAAATTAACTTTTACACCATATTCTAGTTGAATTATTGAAATAAATTAACTTTGTAAAAGACTATATTGAGCCATTCATCTTTATAAGTGAATAAATATCGTTTTGCCTATAACTTATTCCTGCATCCCTCTTTTATCGATCCGGCGAGACGGGTCACCGCGTTTTTGGAGGCCCAAGTCACATATCCAGGGGCTCCTCTGAGCACCAGACCAAAATAATTATGTGCAGCCCTGATTATTATGCATGCTGGACACATTGGGTCTGATGCATTTATAGTTTTATGTGGGCCTGTGATGGACTATGAGTTTTCAGGGCTGTGGAGGGGATAAAGTGCAGTAAATGTCACCAGAAGTGTACGATGCAGGACTGACCATCAGCAACATGTCGGCAGCAGTTGGCTCAACTGCTCTCCTGTAGGCATTATGCACGTCAACGATCTCAGCCTGCACAGCTGCGGTTCCTGGGCAAATGTCTACACACAGACATACACACACATTAAAAAGCAATGTGTAAACACCAGATTAGCGACATAATAAAGAGTTATATTTACTCTGGTGGCTTAAGATATGACTCATGACGCATCCTGGTTTAATTGCTCCGAAATGGCTCAATGTTACAAAAGAACACACTAACAGGACTGAGTCAAATCCCATAATCTTATTGGAAACCATGCTGGAATGGCTGCAGCAGTTTTTTGAAAATAAAATACCCCTGTGAAGTGAAACAAACCGGATGAATTAGAAATGGGGCTTACCTTGCTGTGGACACACCATGGCGCGTAGCAATGTGCATGTAAAATAAAAAAGGAAATTCAGGTTTAACTTCTGCTGAGTGACTTGTAAAGAAAAAAGCAAAGAGCTGTTAAAGGGACTGAAGGCAATCAAGTATTTTATAAATATAGGACTTTGACATGAGTATAAAAATTCAAAATGAGCAAGTAAAACCCAAAACTAATACTTGTTTAACCTCCTCTTATCACTGCCTCACATGACTAAAGTCAACAAAGCTTAGTTTTCCAAAGCCACATTCCATGAAGCCGCAAATATTATGATATGATCACAGCATCACAAAGCAAACCCCTACAGACACAGGATATAATAATGATGAAAACAATCTGCAGTGGTCCGGTGAACTGGCCACCCCACCCCACCTTTGACACCATGTTGTTTCCAATGTCATATAGTTTTCTCTGCATAAAACCCACTAAAAAGAAAATCCTAGATAATAGCGACTGTAAACATTACATCTCAAATTGGCCCCTAAAATGTTGAATGTTTCAAATTTGATGTCTGCACCACCCCATAATGAGACATAGATGTGTGTGTGTGTATGTATATATATATATATATATGTATATATATATATATATATATATATATGTGTATATGTATATTTCATAATGATGCAAAAAAGTATTAATTTATAAACTGTTAAAAGCATATTTGAGGTTGTTTTTTAATTTCATTATATAATAAACAATCCAAAATCTAGATTTGAAAGTCCTTTTACATGTTGTACATGCAGTATATAATATACAATACCACATGAACTGAAAATGCTAATAAAAAAAAGAAAAATAAATACAAGGTTTGAATTGTGTTAAATGGTGAAAACTCTGCAAATTAGATTGTACATTACAAGGAATATAATGATGTGGAATCTAACAATACGATGTGGTGTTTTGACTCAGCTCCACTGTGTGGCGCTGCAGTGGGACCTCTTGTTTCAAATGATGTTTTGTTTTGTTGGTGACATTAGAATATTTGCTGCTTAGCTAAGCGTCTTCCATGGACCCTTCCAGCCGAAACCACAGCCAGACCCGGTGTTTTATTATTAAAGTGAACATCACAACATAGGTCTATCTCTCCATCCATCCTCTACTGCGTATCCGTTGTCAGATTGCAAGGGCAATAGTCTAAACTAGGAAGCCTGGCCATTCACCCAGCTCATGGGGGGATCCTGAAGTGTTCCCAAGCCGACTGGGAGACCCTTAGGGGGACCCTGGGGATGCTCCTCCCAGTACGATGGGCCTGGAAAACTTCACCAGGGAGGCATCTTAACCAGATGTTAACCTCATCTGGGTTCTGTTGATGCGGAGGAGCAGCAGCTCTACTCCGAGCCCCTCCCAGATGACTGAATTTACCACCGTATCTCTAAGGGAAGGCCCAGTATGGGCAGAAATATGTGCCACTAGAAACTGAATTTGAATCATTTATATTTGAATTTGAATTGCTCAACTTGAATAATTGCATTAAAAAACTGAATCTGAATCACATAATTTGAATTTGTATTGTTTAATTTGAATCATTGCATTAAAAAACTGAATCTGAATCACATAATTTGAATTTGCATTGTTTAATTTGAATCATTGCATTGAAAAACTGAATCTACATTCCGAAAAACTGAATCTACATTCAGCTCTCACAATTCAAATTCAGTTCTTGAAATTCAATTTCAAATTCTACTGTGCCAGACATCCGGGTCTTCTGGAGGAACAGCAATCGAGTGCAGATACAAAGAACTTGGGTATCAGTCACGTGACGTTATTTGTTGTCAGCGCCATCTGGAGGACCGACCGGGGACATTCCAGCCCCCCAGGTCTCGCACTCAGCAGCACGCCGGTTTCTCCCAGTGGCCAGCCGCGGTACTGCAACAAAAAATCCCTTTTTTCCCATAGACAGCAATAGTAAAAGAGAAGCCTCTAAAACTGTTCACAGGAACCTCCAGCTGTAATCACCGTTAATTACTAATCTTTGTATTCTATATTTTTAAGTCATGGACTTTATACATACCCATACCTGCCAACATTGGGCTGTGAAAAAGAGGGAGATTTTCTGGGGTATTGGTTGGAATGCTCCACTCACAACATCCCCGCCCTGATAAACAAGACGACTTTTAATTAGCTTTAAATCCATAGCTACAATGAAATGTGCTAAAATGTACCTCCCAAAATGACTCTACAGCCTTTTTGGAGCCAAATATGTTTAATATTAATAACAATAAAATACAATATACAATTGTACATACAATAATAACGAAAAACAATGCTGTCAATAATGTCATCTTCTAAACCACATACATACTGAATCACACACTGAGGTGGTGTGTGTGTGTGTGTGTGTGTGTGTGTGTGTGTGTGTGTGTGTGTGTGTGTGTGTGTGTGTGTGTGTGTGTGTGTGTGTGTGTGTGTGTGTGTGTGTGTGTGTGTGTGTGTGTGTGTGTGTGTGTGTGTGTGTGTGTTGGCAGGTATGGGTATGTCGGTCCTCCAGATGGCGCTGACAACAAAAAACGTCACGTGACTGATACCCGAGTTCTTTGTATCTGCACTCGATTGCTGTTCCTCCAGAAGACCCGGATGTCTGGCACAGTAGAATTGAAATTGAATTTCAAGAACTGAATTTGAATTGTGAGAGCTGAATGTAGATTCAGTTTTTCGGAATGTAGATTCAGTTTTTCAATGCAATGATTCAAATTAAAAAATGCAGATTCAAATTATGTGATTCAGATTCAGTTTTTTAATGCAATGATTCAAATTAAACAATACAAATTCAAATTATGTGATTCAGATTCAGTTTCTAGTGGCACATATTTCTGCCCATAGCCCAGACACTCTCACTTTCTACCCACAGCTCATGAGCAGACGGGAGGGTGCGAACCCAGACCAACTGGTAAATCCAGAACTTTGCCTTTGGGCTCAAGTCCAAACCGATGCAGCATTCGCACCTCTGCAGATGCAGAGACACCCTCTAAGTCAACTCCAAAAGATAATTAGGACAAAAATAATCTCACAACTCACGCTATTCTCACAGCTAAAGAACAATCTCCTGGAATAACCCAAACTATTTTTGCACAAATTTACCAAACTCCAGATTTTTTAAACCCCAGCAATTTTTTTTTTTTGCTTCTACTCACCAAAACGCAGGCGGCGTGTGCGTGATGCAGCGTCACGATGAAAACCAGGACTGCCAACATTTTCCCGACAGCGAGAAAGACAACTCTGTTTTCAAAAGATAACAACATGTTTGTGTTATGGTCTTTTATTCCCAAATAAACATCTGCAAAGATAAAGGGACCAGAGTAATCTGGATTCGTTTTTAGTGCAGTTTTCAAGAACAGACAACAAAATATTACATACATTTTTCTTTTACAGTGAAAATAACATGGAGTTCGCCTTCTTGATTGCAGCATATTCTCTTTAGTTAAGTTTATTTGCATCATCGAAGCGTTTACCCCGAAGGAATGCTCCGAGCTCACATACCTGTTCTCAGCTGCCCTGGAAGAGGATGTGAGTTGGACCTGTCGCCTCGCTCCTTTTATAGCTGCAGTGTTGTTGTCAAAAATGTAACCCATTCCCTTCCCTCTGACAAGGATGCAGCATGATCCATGACCGTACACAATGAATACGGCACAAAAACAGATCCATCACATCGCACTAAAGAGGCTTTGTGTTCTGCAGAGTGCCGCGAATAGGGAGTAAACAAGGAATTACTAAGCCAAAGGGTGTAGTGACTTGCTGATATATTAACCTGTGTTTACACTGCATAGAATGGAAAAAGGCTTTTGAGTTCAAGGTAAATAAAAGAAAAGGAGCATGTGTAAAATACATAATTAAAGCGAATGTCGTGTATGTAGACGGATACAGCTCTTGTGGGCTGAAGTCAGTCACACCCATGATGCAACAGATGATGAAGGGGATTCTGACGGGCAGCGGAGCAGGAACCAGTGGATGTTTCAAAGGATTTTCCCTGAGTTGGTTTAATAAAACACTTCTAATAGCAAAAAGAAAGATGAAAACGTGTTGGTCACTTTGGTGCAGGGCTGACCTGCTTGCATGCAACATCATGAGCTTCGGTAAAGAGGCGTCTTCGGGTTTATCGACGGCCCTGATGAGGCTCCACTGAAGCATGCAGGAGTGTGTGTGTGTGTGTGTGTGTGTGTGTGTGTGTGTGTGTGTGTGTGTGTGTGTGTGTGTGTGTGTGTGTGTGTGTGTGTGTGTGTGTGTGTGTGTGTGTGTGTGTGTGTGTGTGTGTGTGTGTGTGTGTGTGTGTGTGTGTGTATCGGAAGATCTGAATATTTTTTGGCGGGGTGTGTAGTTGCTTCCTTCGAGTCAGTTTGGACCCTGAGGTTTGATAAATGAATAAAACCCCATAGGCTGTGATGAAAATAGAGAATGCAAATTAAAATCAAGGAATTCTTACACTTACTTTCAGTTGAAACCCAATTAGGCCTGTGTTGAAAAAAATCGATTTTCCGATTCTAAATCGATTCTCATATTAATTCCTAAAAATCGATTTGTATGTCTAAAGATTGATTTTCTTTCATTATTATATTGAAACTTTTAGTATTCTTTTGTTTATGCCCAAAAAAGGAATGTTTTGTTGGACACGATAATAACTTGTGCCATGTTTTTGCCTTTAAATATGTTTAAAGGTATGAAAACATTAAAGTTTTCAGTCATAATTGCATAAATTGTCTATATTTCATTACTTTATATAGTGACTTGGGGTTACATTTGCATAAAATGCTAAAAACCAAATTCTCAAAAATTAAAAATCGAAATAGACTGAAAATGGAAAAAAATTAAAATGGAATGTGTTTTAATTCAAGATCTTTTTATTAAAATTTTCACAAGGTAAAAAAGGAAAAGGTGAAATGCTGAATGTCAATTACAAACATTTTGATTAGGCATGGGCATGTTGATCATAGCATACACCAGTGTACAAAATATAAAAAACAATTAAGCAGTATGAAAAGATATAAAATAGTAACAAAAACAAACTACAGACCAAACTAATCCCTCCCATGTCACTGCCAGATTACTAATCACAATATGAGGTCATTCTAACATCAAAAGCCTGCACTAGGAATACAAAAGAAATATGAAGTATAGTTCACAGGGTCTGTAATGCTTCTAGAAAAGGTCCCCACACTTTCTGGAACTTATTTGATTGCTGAAGCGAGTATCTAATTTTCTCCAGTTTTAAGCAGGACATGATGTCTTCCAGCCATTGTGCACGAGTAGGAGGGAAGGGATCCTTCCACCTGAACAGAATTGCCCGCCGAGCCAAAAGGGAGGCAAAAGACAAAGTGTGCCCCTGTGCAGTGGTTAACTTCCTTCCTCCCTCCATGACCCCAAACAGGGCAGTCAGTGGGTTTGGTTCTAGTCTGATTTTAAGAAAAACGGAATGTGTTAAAAAATAAAACCAATTTCATTCGTCCTTTGTTTGCTGCCCTGGATCTGTTTCATAATTCTATCCCACACTGAAAGCAGTTATATCAGCACTGCCAATACTTGCTTTTGGATCTCAATATAATACCAGTATTAATATGTTGCATAACTACAGTCATATAATTCATGCAACAGCTCAAAAAACATTTTCAATAACACTAATCCAAATCGATATCGGAATCGAATCAAATCTTGATAATCGATTCTGAATCTTCAGAATCAGAATCGAATCGATTCTTGACATTTGAATCAATCCCCAGTCCTAACCCCAATACATTTCATGTTTTTAATATCATATTTTAATATCAGCAACAGAGTCTAAAACAAGTTATGGTTTAGAGATGGCGATGAAAGAAAAAGAATCCCATTATTTCAAGCACTTCAGTGACGAGTTTCAAAGACCCAGGATCAACCTCGGTGCGTAAAGGGCGACAGGGGAGGATGAAGGAATGGCAACATCAGAAGGCGGTAAAAAATTGAAAATCACAGCGTGTTTCGAAATTTGTTGTGGATTTCAAATTCAAAAATTAATGAAATGAAGCTGACCAGGAAGAGGAAAAAAAAGACATATTTTGGATTCACAGTGTCCTCAAAGACATGAAAGTCAAGGTAAATTTAGAATCACTGCATAGTTTCAAATGCGCATTTCCAATATCATCATGTTTTTCTGATTTTGGGCCGTATTGTGTGATCCATTTGAGAATTTGTACCACCTACAAACGAATCAATAATACAAACACGAAGCAAGCTTTGTTGTTGTAACTGGGCCAAAGATGAGGGCTGGAATCTGCAGGAGGTCAGTTGTTTTATTCCTTGTTAAAATACTATGTTATATTCATCTGAAGGAATAATTGATTACTTTCAGGAAGCTCTTGTGGCCTTCAGTCTTTATTGTCAGGAAAAACCCAGCCAAAGTAACTTTGAACACCTGTTGTGGGCGTCTCCTGGGGCAGCTTTAGCTCGCTTCATGGCATCGCGTCGCACATCAGCAACGAGGAAACTCGCTCACAGAGCTGCAGTGGTTCAATAAGTAATGCTGGAAGAGAAAACTAAAATCTGATCACCTCTTTTTTGCACCTCTCGAGGTAGACAAGGGGGCATAAAAAAGGAGAAGACCGAAGAAGAGTGCACTTTCTATATTTATTCTTACTATCATTATTCTAACTCTAGATAATTTAAAGGAGCTTGAGGCAAGAATAAGAAATGAGACTCATTAGCGCCACGATGACCGTCGGGGTTACTGCAGCCAACAGCGAAGCCGGCACGGGAGAACGCGCATGCAGCGTCATGTGACGTCACATCCGCAGGACACCGCGGGAAATTCGGGCTCAGAATTGCAGCAAATTTTGCAGCACACAGCCTGTTCAAGGCAACAGAGAGATACGCTAGAGCAGGGGTTCTTAACCTTTCTGACCTCGAGGCCCAATTTTTTCAGTACAGAGCGGCCCAGGGCCCAAGTAAAACCTTGTCAAATAAAATGATCATCACGGACTTTTATGAAACATGTCAATGTTAACATGCACATGTCAAGCATGATTTCTACTAGGACAAATCAATCAGTTCAGGCTTATTCATAAAAAAAGACCAATAATTAGATTTTACTTAAATAAAAAAGGAAGGACTCAGAATAAAAAATATATATACATATAAATCAATCAATGGATGGCAGTAGAGCGGGTCGTCCAATGATCGGAAGGTCGGCAGTTCGAATCCCGCTCCGTCCCAGTTGCTGTCGTTGTGTCCTTGGGCAAGACACCTTACCCCGTGTGAATGTTTTTGAATGTTTGGTGGTGGTCGGAAGGGGCCGACTGACGCTTCTGTCAGTCTGCAAGGCAGCTGTGGCTACAAACGTAGCTACCACCACCAGTGAGGATGTGTATGAATGAATAATGGTCTCTGTAAAAAGCGCTCTGGGTGCCTTGAAGGGCGCTATATAAAACCAAGCCATTATTATTAATAAAAAGTAAAATAAATACATTCAAAATAATGTTTTTAAATTAAATAAACTGTAAATAAAATTGAAATAAAGTGCAAATTAAACTATATTTGTGCATAGCAGAACCAGAAGAATCTTTATTTTCTTTCATATACATATTAAAAAAAAATTACAATTTCCTTTTTATCTGCAGCTCTTAATGAGACACTTGGGCCTGCCTCTGAGACACAATCAGGTCCAGTCTGGGTGGAATGGGGGAAAGGCTCACTCTCAGAGTAGCATCCAGCGTTGCTCTGAGTCTGTTTCGGGCTTTGGGCTTAGTTGTGGCCACGATGGAGAATATAAAAATAAAGGATCACGCCGCGCTTGCTCTCCCCGTTGCTGGGCGCAGACCAAGTAATCGATCCCTGATACTGGCAGATCCAAGCCGACTCTGAGCGCAGACCAAGTAAACGATCCCTTATCCTGGCGGATTTAAACCTATTTTGTTCAAAATAAAGGATTTTCTCCGTAAATACAGGCCTTAATAGTACACGTGCAGCTAGATGAGTGTCCGAGGTAAATGGAACGTGCCGCGGCATTATTCTCCCCCGCTTCTTCCTCTTGGTTCCCTCCTCCACCGGCTGGCAGTCAGTAACAACTGACTAACGCATTAGCGCCACCACATGGTCGGGATGCAGTCCCGCGGCCCCCGCGGCCCAAACCTACAAAACAGAATTTTTTCCGCGGCCCACTAGGGGGCGCTCGCGGCCCAAGTGTGGGCCGCGGCCCTATGGTTAAGAATCACTGCGCTAGAGGGCTCATTCTTTTTGGTTTGGAACACTTCATCTGACATTATTACTAGAAAACTTAAAACGTATACGCATTTTTTTCATAAATTCTGCCTCAAGCTCAATTAACAATGCAGAAAATAATTAAACGTCTTGGTTTTTGAGAAGATGAAATCAGGTGCTACATAATTACAACGACAGTTGAATTAACCGCATCCCTTCACGTTGAGGAAAGGATGACGAAACCCTTCATCAGACCAAAGAATCAGTCACAGTGACGTTAACGTGGCAAGAAAATGATGATTGTGACGTTATTGCCAACCGTATCTGTCTGCCGAGCCCAGAGGACCCGCACTTCGCTCCAGGGACGAGAAGTGTTTCTCGATGAAACTCGCTTACAAATGAAACAGCAGCTGGTGAGGAAAACCCGGACACTTTAAATCGTAGCGGAAGACCCGGAAACTTCCAGACGGTGAGGAAGACCGGGACACTTCCAGTCGCTGAGGAAGACCCGGACTCTTCCAGCCGGTGAGGAAGACCCGGACTCTTCCAGCCGGTGAGGAAGACCCGGACTCTTCCAGCCGGTGAGGAAGACCCGGACTCTTCTAACCGGTGAGGAAGACCCGGACTCTTCCAGCCGGTGAGGAAGACCCGGACTCTTCCAGCCGGTGAGGAAGACCCGGACTCTTCCAGCCGGTGAGGAAGACCCGGACACTTCCAGCCGGTGAGGAAGACCCGGACACTTCCAGCCGGTGAGGAAGACCCGGACAGTTCCAGCCAGTGAGGAAGACCCGGACACTTCCAGCCAGTGAGGAAGACCCGGACACTTCCAACTGGTGAGGAAGACCTGAACACTTCCATCGGTGAGGAAGACCCCGGACACATCTAGTCGGTGAGGAAGACCCGGACACATCCAGCCGGTGAGAAAGACCCGGAGACTTCCAGCCGGTGAGGAAGCCCCGGACACTTCCAGCTTGTGAGGAAAACCCGGACACTTCCAGATGGTGAGGAAGACCCGGACACTTCCAGACGGTGATGAAGACCCGGACAGTTCCAGCCAGTGAGGAAGACCCGGACACATCCAGCCCGTGAGGAAGACCAGGACACTTCCAGCCCGGAAACTTTCAACCATTGAGGAAGACCCAGACATTTACAGATGGCGAGGAAGACCCGGACACTTCCAGATGGTGAGGAAGACCCGGACACTTCCAGCCGGTGAGGAAGACCCGGACACTTCCAGATGGTGAGGAAGACCCGGACACTGCCAGCGGGTGAGGAAGACCCGGACACTTCCAGATGGTGAGGAAGACCCAGACACTTCCAGTCTGTGAGGAAAACCGGGACATTTCCAGACGGTGAGGAAGACCCTTATGATATGAAGACATTTAACAGTACCACCTGTCTGCCATGATTATCTCTTGCTTGGATCAGAAGATCAATGGAGTAAAACTGGCGGCCCACTTTATTGAAATGTTAACCAACACTGGTATGAAAACGCCTTATGATTGACAGCTTGGGTGGTTTGTCCAGTTCTTCTTATACTGCCTGCATTTACGACCGACACAGATCTACTGGCCAGTGTTTTAGCCAAACAAAAGTTTCCATATGGCTCCCTTCCCAACATGCATTCACCTTCTCTCTATATGCACTGTGAACACGTCCAGTTGCGTGAGAGTCCAGTCGTGACGTAACGTTCCTTTACATTGGGATGTGTGGGAACTTAGCTGAATGTAAACTGTAAACTGCGACTCTAAAAGACAAACAAACGTCAGTGCGTTTACCTGCTGCCGCCAGGGGTTAACAGCTGTTAAATGTAATGATGCATGTCCTGGGTTTAGTTCTTTATGTACCAATGGCGTCTTTGTCCGTCTATATGGTTCTCTGTGAACAAAAAGCCCTTCTGTGAGGTCAGCATGGAGGAACAGTAGACAAACAGAGATCAGGTGGATTTCTGATGCCCACAATCATCTCCTTTGTTTTTTCGTGCTCGAGACGAGGCGACGCTTCCATGCCAGGTCCCAGAGTGGTCCGGCGTTCTGCTTCCCACCTCACGACAGCAACGCCATGTGAGCATTTCCGGAGATGAAAGGACTGCGAGTTGTGCAGGCATGAGCACAGTCGCCTGTGGATGTAAAAGTCCTTCATTTTGGTTATTCCTAGAAAATATTGTTGCTCTGTGGCGCCTAAAGGCCAGTTCAAACCTCGTAGTAATTTAGCTGCAGTATCGAGGTCTAAAAACAGCTAATTTAGTGGACAGTTCAGAATTAAAGGTTGAGTCATCGTTAGTCCTCATTGTCTCACTAAGAAGGCAGACGATGAACGCTGGTGAGACTGGATGGAGAACAAAAATGAATTAAAAAAAAGGACAAAATCATCAGGCACCAGTTTAAATCAGAACCACGAGAGAAATGAGGTTATTCTGTTGTACAAACAAAGTTTTGAGCCAATCTGATCAAATCTCTTGGAATTCGTTAAAGATCGAGGCCTCAAAATGACCAAAATTCATGAAAAATAACATTTTGTTCAAAATGCCGGACTTCCTGTGTGAGTTAGAGCATGGGTCCAAGAGACTTTTTTTGTAGGTCTTTTTCTGATGCAATAGACACACAAATATTGCTATGGATCAAAGCATAGTGTGGGGCTCGTTGAGAAACATGAAGTAGGTGGCCCTATCAAGCCCATTTTTGTACACCCATGCCTGTCGCCCATAAAATACGTAGAAAATTATGTACATTTAGGTATTACATAAAATACGTATTTTTGGCGACAATTTTTTGCTTGCATTCTGTATTGTGTGATCGGATACGCTGAACAGCATTCTCATCTTTCAAGTAACTTTATATCTAGAGCTGAAATCTAACTTTTTTTAAAGTAAGAGAAAAAGAAATGAACCCGTTTTGACAAAAGTGGAGACGTTTTTGTGATGAGTTCTCATTTTATTCCCATCCACAAGATGTATTTAGACACAAATACCTCCAACGTGAAACGCGACACCGCTCCAACATCATATAGAACATGACAGGTGATAACCAATTATTGAACGGTGAAAATATGTTCCAGTATGTGTTTTCGAGCATTTTAAGGCCTCCAAAAAGACAATTCATTTAGTGGAATCATGATAATAATAATAATAATGATAATAATAATTAACGAGAACAATTCCTACAGATACAATAGGGCCTTTGCACTGTCAGTGCTGGGGCCCTAATAATAAACACTACGGATACAATAGGGCCCTAAAATAACAGAGGAGCTGAACGGTCAGTTTCCAGTCTGACCACGAGGGGGCGCTGTTACACCTCCAGTCAACAGCAGATCTGCTGAAGAGGCTGAATGAAACACTGAACCTGACACACTCGGCCTCTGAACAGTCTGATTGTCTTCCTGTAAAAGTCGACGGCACATTTAGCGCCCTTGGTCCGATCAGCCGATCTGACTGAACCTTTCATTTAGGACGAACGCCTCTGCAGACACAGTTTGCACAAACACCACGCTCCGCTGCTCATCTTTATAACTCGTTTCACTCGACTTGTCACAGAAAAGCTGTCCCACGTTCAGCAGAATGATCCATGTGGTTGTTTTAGGCGGTGAGGTCAAGTTTCCCTCCAAGTTATGCAACATTAAACACGCTTAATTTGCAGCTAAACAATAAACCCACTAAAGTGTTAGCAACTTACTTATTATGTTGTTTTCCACTGATGAGCATGTTTTGTTGAGGCTGTTCTCCTAAACTAAATAATGTTGACAGTTACACCCGGTGATCATTAGTTATCTCTGAGTTTCTGCACTAATGGCTTCCTCAGAACGGTATTTATCCCATTCGATCCAGTTTACGTGGATGGAAAACTAATCAAGTAACCAATCAAGAGTCCCCCTCTGAGTCTTTTACATAGAAAGGTGGGCTAATGACGACGAATGCCCTTCCTAAACTGGACACACACTGGCTCCATCCAGAAATACGTCGGCAGGAACGCTGATTAAAGTCAGACGGCACTGCTGATGTGACGGGAAACAGAGGGCAGACATCTCCACGTAAAAAGACACATATCATTAATTTGAGCCCTCCAGTGAGGTTGTCGTAGCGGGCACAATTAGGAGTCCGCATTAATTGAGGAACTGGATCCTCTTTCAGGCTAAAAGTGACTTTGAGAAGAGCTGAGGGGTCAAAGTCACACTTCACAGGGCTACCGCTTCATCAATACTTTAGATCTGCTGGGTTTTCTGCTCCATTTGATCTGGAATTTATGTATATAAACAGACCTTTTTCTGCACAGCCCTCTTCTCTCATCATTGAGCAAAGAAAAAAAGTCCTATTTAGAATAATTGCCTTTGTAAAATTGAGCATCGCTTCTGAGTCTGAAAGACATTTTAATGTTGGAACCAGAAACGATCCCATCTCTCTTGTCACTGCAGCGAAAGTGGACATGCTGCTGAGAACAAAACTGAGATTCAGTTGAACAGATATGAGTTTCTATTCAAACAAATAAACAACCATCACCAAAAACATCATCTTGTGTGATTTATAGCCCGTTTGCACTCCGCTATGTTATGATTTTCAAATTTCAACACTACATATCTGCATATTTCCACACAGGTTCTTAAGTAAAAGAAGAAGCGCACATCCATCCATCCATCCATCCATCCATCCATCCATCAGATGACCTTGTCCTCCCGAAGGATGAAGTCCAGCCTCCCTTCAGAAAAAGCCCGGTTTCAGCGGGTCGTATTCATGAGCTCATTACTTCACCCACGACCCACAGCTGTGGAGCACAGGTGGGGATTTGAACGTAGACGGACTGGGGCATCAACACCTTTGCCTTTTGGCTCAGATCCTCACTGCAGGTGCCCCCCCCCCACACACACACACTGAGCTTGTCAATCCCTTTCTCTGTCCTACCCGAACTCATGAATAAAACCCAGAAACACTCATTCCCCCACCTGGAGTACCAATTCACCCTGTTCTGATTGAGGACTCGATTAATTTTCCCTCTGGGATAAATGAAGTAGTTTTTGAAATTGAATTGAATCACCTGTAAAACACAGAGATGTAATCGCGACCTGGAAACTTTCCACTGATTTAATCTACTCGGCTTTTACTTCATTCATTGAGCGAAAGGATCCAATGTCACTCATTTTCTCTTTAAGTTAAAGTGACAGCAAACACGCCCAAACCATGATACTGCTACCACCACGTTTCATGTTCCGTCTGAGCGCCTGATTGTGATATCTTTTGGAGGTCATCATAACTCACTTTTCTTAGCACCATACACTCATAAACATGTGATGTTAAGTTTAGACCGTAGTCTGTATAAGAAGAGCTGGATAACCCCCCCTGAGGTTTCCATAAGAGTGCTTTCGAAGCCTCTTTTTCCAGGCCCGGAAGCTGGAGCCCGGAACAGGCCCAACTTGTTTCATTTGCTGAAAGTTAGCTATTTTAGCCTGGCTGATTTCACTTAACTAATATCACTTTGCATTTACATCCAAAACGGGAGCTGCTCGAGCTGAAGAGAGGACGAGCAGGGCTCTGCTGGGTCCTTCGTCGTGGAGCCGTTGTAGTCGGACGAGCCTACCGGTGACAGACCATCAGTCGTAGGTTATTAGTTGAGGTTCCCAGGGGACATCCATTTGGTGGGATCCTGAAGCCAGTCATTGGCAATGCCCACCATCAGGTAAATTAACTCTCCCCTATATACATTTGTGGTTTTACATTATTTTAGCTGATGTGATACAAAAAAACAAACCCTACATACAGATGTCATGAATGTGAAAACTAGCTGTGGAGACCAAAATCGTTTTAAAACCAGGACTTAAATATGTTTAAGGTCTTTAGTTGGACATTTGAATAAAGGTCAACAACCTCTATATATTAAGTCAGCCCCTAGTGGTGACTCGAGTAACAGCAGCTTTCCTTACTCCGACAGTGGACTTTAAAAAGAACCAACACATGCGGTGCGTCCGAAATGCCATACTAAAAAGTATATACTAAAAAGTATACTTAGACTTTTGACTAAATATCGGTAGTGTGCATTAATTCGGACGTACTATTAAGAGCGCACACGTCACTTCCTGCCGTAGGGAGGGAGGGGGGGGAGTTGTTACCATGGTAACCTGTCACAGCAGCGGTAGCAGCGTTCCGCTCCACTCTTTCCCGTTTATTCTGGCTGAAACAAGATCACATTATATAATATTATTATATACGAATATTATAATATTAATATTATATAATAATATTATTATACTTAATATTATACATATACGTATCAGTTAGCAACCAAACAGCGCTGCATTGCATTGTGGGAAGTTTCTGCTCGGCTAGTGTCCATCAATGCACACTAAAGAATTTCTCCGGAATGAGTATGGATAGAGCACACTATTGAGTACGTTATAATGTTTGGGACGCGCTAAAAAATTTTGCATACACATTTTGCATACTCATTAGGGTGGAAGTATGCGATTTCGGACGCAGCTATGGTGTCGACTCGGTCATATCGCACCTCGACCTTGAACTCCACTGCTACCTCTGGATGAAGCTCCTCAATCATCCTCTGCAGGCAGGTTCTTTTTGTCTCATGGGTGCACTTATTTATTTTAGTTTTTTTTATTTTTATTTTTAGTGGAGTGTAAAAATCTGATTTCATGGAGGGTTCAGTATATACTACCATTGCAATTAGTGTTTCTCAATCTGGCCTTTGGCTGCAGTGTCCAAGTTCATATGTTCCTTCACATGAATAGCTCCCCATAACCCTGCACTGGATTAAATAGGTGTAGAAAATGGATGGATGGAAGCTGAAAGGTCATGATCGAGCCTTCAGACTTGAAAGTAACGTCGAAATTATACATATTGCCTGTGATGGTTTAATCTCTCTGAAGATGAACCTGTTGTCACGGTTTGTTTCGGTTCCGGTTTTATTTTGAAACCCGTGTCTTTGTGTTTCAGTTTGTCTTGAATTCCCTTGTTCCCATCTGCCCTCATTGTCTGCATCTGTGTCTCGTCAACCCTTCTGTGTATATCTGGTCTTGTCTTTCCCTTTTTTGCTCCTGGTCCGTACTGTCTCTACCCTCCTTGTGTCCTGTCAGGTTTTTTTTTTTTTTTTTTGTCCTGTTGAAATTCTGTTTTTTTTTTTTTGTAATCCTGCTCTAAAGCGACTATGGTTTTGTTTGGAGTAATAAATCACCCTTTTTGGAACTCCTGCCTCCTGCTCTCCTGCATTTGGGTCCTATCAACAGAACAACATGACTCCTGAGTGTGTCCTAGGGGTGTATAGTGCTAGGGTGGTGGTGTCTCCCTGGATGGAACGCCCAGCGACACCCTGGTGACCTGTCCTGGGATACCCCTGCCTTTCACCTGAGGGATGCTGGGATGGATCCAGCAGATCCCTGTGCCCTCCAGCTGGGGGATGGTGCTCCTGTAAAGGATGTGAAGGGGTATGACTGATCTGAAAACGTGTTTAGATAGGTGCCAGGAGTCGAAGCAACAGCCATGCATATGCCAGGATGCAGGTTGTCCCTGCAAAACTTTGCACTGTGACAACATGAGCAGTGTTACTCATTTTACAGGTCAGTGGTTTTTAATGTCATAGTGGACTGACTTCATTATTATCCTGCTGTTATCTGTTTTGGAGTTACAGATAAGTACACCTGCGGTAATGAATATTTTTGCTCCATTTGGGGGCAGCAGAAACTAGCTGTGAACACACGACTGTAACTGAAGATCACGTCAAGCCTATTTTGCTTCTTCCCACCTCCAACAGGGAGATAAAACATAGAGCAACATTAGCATTCATTTCAAGTTGTTTTTCTGATATATTCACTCTGTTTCTGCCTTCACTGCAGCCCCAGTGATCTGTGTGTCTTTATCAACTTAACGGTGCTTTCATCACACTTGGTCTCCTTGACGATGAGTTGGCCTCAGTGGGTCGCAAGGCGAGAGGAGTGAGCGTAGCCCTAATTGGTAAAGCTAAAACAGTTGCCCACATGAGCTTTCTAGAAGACAGCACATCCCTTCTTTTAATGCCTGACTCCTGTTAAGGTCAAAATACCACAGAGATAAGTTATAGCTTTTTCATTTTCAAATATCAGGGTGACAAATGCAGCATGAGCTGAAGCTGGGTGAAGGTAAAACATAAAAAGGTTGGATGATTCTGCTCTGATCTGGGTCTGTGATGTCAGAGTCCTGCAAGAGCTCACAGAACGACACGACTTCACACCCAGTTGGCCACAGAAACAGTGAGAGTGTCGCGATGCTGGAGATTTTGAGTCGGTCGTCACTTCAGAAACCCAAATAAGACGTAATATGTCCCATTTTTTTTTTTTAAGTTGTTAAATGAGCTTTTTAGAGAAACCATCCATCCATGATCTTTACCTGTATCTTCCTGTTCACATGTTGTGAGTCGACTGGAGTCCATCTCAGCTGTTTTTGGGAGAAAGGTAACAATACACCCTGGACGGGTCTCAAAGGTCACCACTCCATCACAGTTTTAGAGAAACTAGATATTAGAGGAATTAAGTATGGAAATTTACATTTCATCAACATATAATGCTTTTCCAGCTCAGCAAAAAATCAACGTCCCTCTTTACACAGTAAAATTTGAAATTTCTTTTCTTACAGTGGGGATGAGCAGATGTGGCCGGGATAACTGTGCCTTCCTAAATGTCAACAAAGACAAAGAGCGTGGACTTTTTCTTTTATGTTTTTGGAGGATAAACTAAGTGAAAAGATCAACAAAACAACAAAATCACAACCTTTCTGTGACTTGGGTTCGACTGTGGTTGGACCTTTTAAGCAGCTCACCTGTCAAACATACATCTAATGCTGGCCTTACACGAAAACACACTTTAAAAAGATACACCTATGATCCCCTCTAAAAACACAAGACTGAAAAGTGTGTTTTAAGCTGCAGGTTAAAGATTTTGCTTAGATTTGGAATCTTATGAGTTTACATTTTATGCAACTACGACTAAAAACCTCTTGTCAGCTGACACTAATTCCATCACGGAGCAAACAATTTGAGTGAGACTTTTTAAATACTTTTCAAACATGTTAAATATTTCTGGTAAATGCCAAAACATGGAAAAGACTGCCTCTTCTTTAGGATTTTCTTCCAAATGTGGAAATTTGTCACATCTTGTAATCTTTAGTAAAGTCTCTAAGTGTGAGATGACCATTAAAGCAGCTGAAATGAGTTGGTTGACCCTGTACTGGCGAACATTTATCAGGAGACACTGGCTAATCAGTGTTGTAAGGAAGGACTTGGAATAAATGTTCAAAGCTCCTGGACACGCATGACACTGAACCCGAGATTGAGACGAGCGTGACGGCGAGTATATCTTTACACATGAAAAGTGTACATTTTATTATATCAGTAATTCCCTTGAGATAAAATCTCTTTTTAGAATAGAAATAGAATAGAAAGCCTTTATTGTCATTGAATGACTTGCATACGATGAAATTAAGAATTACATTATTCCTGGCCAAGAGGCACACGGGTTCAGTAGGCAAATCACAAGTGTTGTAGCTGTAATGAAATTCTTTTTACCAAGTAAGTGGATTTGGGGGAAAAGAAGCCGATGTGATGAGCGGGAGTTGTACCCTCTCCTGGCCGGAGACATAGAGGTAATTCGCCCCAAAACGGCCTTGGAGATAAATAAAAACCAGTGCTGTTATACTTCATAATAATCACAAACTTTGTCTTGTTTGGATTAAGGAGCAATTTTCAAATAACGGGGGTGTACGTGAAGCTGATGGAACGCAGTCTGAAGCTTATCAACAGCCTGATTAACAAAGGCTGCAGGAGAGGAAATTACAGTATCATCAGCATAAAGATGCAACCTAACATTTTGCTAATTTCTCCCCAAAGTCATTAATAACAAAAAAAATGGGTTAGGAGCCAGAACGGACCCTTGGGGGACACCCTTATCTATCTTCATAAAATCCCATCCCACACACTCTCACGCCACACATGGCATGTCTCATGCTGAGAAATTAACTTCAGCGCACAGTAACTCCAACTGCCCCTCTTACAAACGAGTCACGGTACGCTACTGTGCGCTGAGCTCTCAACTCAGAGCAGCTGTCTGGAGTTACCGAGCAATCAGCCAATCTGAAAATAGAATTTTTTTGTTGCCGGTTAAGGGTTATCATACATTTATCATTATCGAGGTAAAACTGCCTAACTTATCGTGATATTGATTTGAGGTCATATCGCCCAGCCCTAATCGAACGCCTCGGACAGATCCACAAATAGAACCACACAGTGTTGTTTTCTGTCCAAGGCAGTGCTGCGATATAACTGTGATTATAAATGCAACAAACACTCAGGAACATTGAACATGACGTACATTTGTGTCTCGATGTTTTAAAATGTAGTTGTTGGCTACTTGAATTCACCATGAGGACACTTATATATCAAGTATTACCTATGATTGGTGATAGATTTATAATACCCCCCCCCTGCCAGACCCATCCACTACCCAAAGCTCTGCCAAAGCTCCAGGAACCACAACAGTGTACTTATGCCAGCCCTGAACTGATGCAGATTTGTGTTCACCCGCGGTGAAAATGCTCTCCACCAACACGAGTCCAAGTATGATGTATTGCAGCAAGTATTATCACAGTTTATGTATCAAAAAGCTGCTGTTTTCTCCAGTTCATTGTTCCCCCATACAGACTGGCTTAAATAATAAATATGTCTCTGTAGGGGGTCCTGACCCGGACATATTAAATATGCATAACCGCCTCAGTGGGGAGAAGTGCTGAGAATCACACATATGTACTCATTCACATACATATTAAACAAACAAACCCTTTTTTTTCCAGCCTGCAGGTCTGAGTACACCGGTATGTTGAGTGTGTGCTGAAGTATTAACCTCAAGTATTGATCACTGTTTCTCTGCCCACCTTTCCTAAGTCCGTTGCTCCCTAAACAGCCACCCTTCCTCTTTTCCCATCACCCTTCTCTTCCCTTTCTCTAACTCTGGTATTTCCCAATAAAGCACCCCCCCCCTCCCCTTCCTCTCTCCACCTCTGTCATCCCCCTCCTCCTTCCCTTTTCCTCTCCCCCGTCCTCCCCTCAGATGGATTCTTCAGCCAGTCGTGTGGAACCGGTGCGGCTGCCGGAGAGGCTCACACAGAGGTGGCGAGGCTGTTGTGAGCAGACGCTGGGTCAGAGCCGCTCAGTTGCTTCAGACAATCACAGGGCAGAAAGAGAGAGAAAGCGAGAGAGAGAGACACAGGAAAAGAGGCATTCGCAAAGAGAGAGACAGAGCACCACACAGAAAGAAAGGGAGGGAGGTAAATATGTGACAGGATGTGGTTTCCCTTAAGCTTGCAGAACATACTTTGAGTATGACCTAAACACACCCAGCGTACAAGTGTGTTTGAGCTCCGTTAGGTGAAAGGAGAAGCGAGGCGAACCGCTGGAGCTGCTGCTGCTGCTGCTGCTGAGCTGACAGACTTGTTTCTCCGCTGCCTGCCTGCCTGCCTGCCTGCCTGCTGGGGGATTGTGTTTCCCTGCTCCTCGGCAACCTCAGTCAGCTCATCGGACGGGATCTGCGCCGGTCCTCCATCCTCTCATCAACCTTTAAGTGGAATGCCATTTCCTTCACCAAGCCCTGGTCCATGCAGTGAACTTTTCGACTAGATTGCAAAACAGGTAAGCTTGCTTCCTGCGTCTGAAGGAGCCTCTCGGCGTGTGTCTGTTCGTTTGAAGTTCGCTCACGCCTTCTTCCTGAGATAGCAGATACGGTTAACTTGGCCTAACGCCGTGGTGAGTGTGTACCTACGAGAGTTGATTTGTTAGATGATGCCGTGAGTCAGATGTTTGGTGTTCTGGTACAGCGTGTTCAACACTCGCATGGCTGACAAACACACCGGGCATTCAAGATGAAACAGGTCTGTTTGGTTTGAAGTGTGAGACATGACAGCAGAGTGGGGACGGGATGACCAATTATTCCTAACTGGATCCAATCCCCAACCAATCCCTGACAGGGTTTCCCTCACCAGAGAGACCAGGTGAGCCGGGGGTGTGTGTGTACGAGGAGTCGGCTTCCCCGGCTGTCATTTGGACTGTTTACACCATGTTCTCGAGACACGAGTTCATCCGAGTGTGTGCGCGCTTGTGCGAGGGGAGGAATTTTAAAGGGAAAACAAGTTGAGGGATAGCAGGAGGTGAAGGAGGCGTGGCGACGGGGGCCGTGGGATGTCGGTGGGAGACGGAAGACGAGGGCATGAGAGAGAGGAAAAGCCAGAGGGGAAGAGGAGAAAATTGGTGTGTGTGAGCGAGAGGCAGAGAAAGTAAGTGAGAGAGCTCAATCTCGCTGAACTGCCGGTAATTAGTTCCAGCTGGCGAGATGTGGAGCACCGCGCTGCGTTAACTCTGCCGTGTTGGAAGGTCAGGAGTTCTCTCCGCCTCACATGAACACGCACAAGCATCTGTAGTGGGAACCTTGTGAAAACTTTAAGAAGTCTTGTTGCGCTCGCTCATCGAACATGGCTGCAGGACCCCTCCTCACCTTTAGCGTGAAACATTCCCTTCTCCTGTGTCTTTAAGCCTCCCCTCACGAAAGGCTGGCGTTGGCTCTGATTGGTCGGCTGACTAACCCAAAAAGTGAAGTGGAAAGGAAATTAGCCACCAGTGAAGCAAATGGGTTAATTACACAGTTGCTATCGGAGCTGAGGGCTAGCCTTGAACCACTTGTGCACTTTGAGGGCATAGATGCATTTACACTGACGGTTCTGTCATGTAGGGCTTTTCCACCAAAGTGGTTCTGGTGCTAGTGCCAGACTTAGCACCGGTGTTTTGCTTTTCGAATGCTGGCACCATCTCTGTGACGAGTAAACTGATGCTACACTGACCCCAAGACCTCGCAGGATGCAGGAACCGCTACGAATCTATGCAACTGCCGTATTTAAACAACCTCTGTGACTTTTAAACAAATATCTAGATGCATTCTCCATTGTTTAACCAATGCAACCAAAGATATGTGAACTGTACAGCAAACACGTGACTCTAAAAGGACTTATCCTGAACTTTCATCCTGAAGCGAAACTGTTGTTGACGTTAACGGCAGAAACTTGCACAAAGACTCCAAACAAGACTAAACAAGACGAAGGCAGCAAATGATCCTTCAAATGATTATTCAGAGACAAAGGCCTTGTGTAATGCAGTAATACATAATGATTAAGTGGTGTTAAAGCACAACTACATCATAGTAATGAGGCAAACAACAACTACTAGATTTTGATTCTGTTTGGTGACGTGTTGGAAAAGCAAGCAGGTTCTTTGTAGAACCAGGAACTGGCCTCATCGCCGATTCTGAGTTGGTCAAAAAGCCCTAATAGTGGATCTCAGGACACGTCATTCCCTCGATGTTGGGTCTCTTGTTGATGTTGTGGAGGAAGTGATGCAGTGAAAACCATCTTCAGCTTGAATTCCTAATTTTAAGTTTGGGGGACAAATTAGACGCGTGATTTTGTTTGGAATTTGCAATCAATGAAATGAGACAAAGCAGCCATGGGAGAAAGTTTGCTATTGTCATTTCTGGTAGGATTGTATCGACAGTTTAAAGTGGAGATGGCACTTGAATGTACTCAGCAACGTATTCCACTCAAACCACTCAACCAAGGTGTAAAACACCAGTGTCATGTGAGACATTCATGTGACCTCTTTAACCCAGCTGTTAGCGGCTGTGGTTTATTTGACCTGCAGCTGAATGTCTTTTAACTAAATTGCTGTGCTACATCCCTCTATGGTTCTCCTTTCTTGTGTGTTTGTCTACACCTGTTACAAATAAGTGTTAGTAAGTGTTTTAAGTAATTTCTTCAACACAATGAAACGCATATCTCCCCCCACGCAGTCATTTGCATCAATGTTTTTGCCTCATGTACTGTAGCCCCACCGAGTCAAAAACAGTCAAAAAGGACTGAAAATGACAGTTTCATGCAGGCTATAGTGACACCAAAGTTTAAATCTTGAGATAATTGCACGTTTCGTGATCCGGAAGTTAGCTTTCCAATTATAGCGTTGGAGCTAAGGCCCCCCCCCATCAGAGGCCAACCTTAGCTTCATGCGTACTTTTGGATTCCAGCCAGTTCAAGCGCTCAGCTAAACCTGCGCCTGTTGTGATGCTGTAATCCCATTCAGCTTGAAATGCATTTAAGCTTGAAATGTTGTAGTCGGAGACAGATAAATAGATGTAATTAATTGATCCCAAGCTGGGAAATCATGTAAGACAGCAGCCTGTTAAACCGCAGCTAAGTTAGTCACATGATAGCTGACAGAGTAATTGGGCAAAAGTGTTTTATGTTTTTGAACTGGAAAGGGAGAAAAGCCAGCTAGTGTGAGAAAAGGATTTTCTGTGTTTACTCTTCTTGGGTGTCAACTGTTGGCTCGGTAGCTACACACAAAATACTATGACCTGTTTTATGAGTTCCCCGGGTGCTTTTCAACAACTTCAAATGACACATTTATGACCCTTTTTTCACATATTAAAACAATTTCCTGAGTTCTTAATATGCATTTTGTATTGGTATGTTATAGTATGCATTAGTATGCATTTTGGTCCAGATAAGACAGAGGTATAGTATAAAAGACCTTGTTTCCTAGCAAGACCCACCTACTGGACACACCTCACCCCCATCCGCTTCCATGAGTTGTGCCTCTTTTCTAAATCTGCGCTACAGCTTTATGCTACCTGCAATGGAGGTCTAACATATGCAGAAAAGTTTAAAGTTGGGTGGAGATACAGATAGGGAAGCAGCAAATCTGAACAACTCACTAAATAAGACATTTTCTGACCTGTGCATCTCCAAAGTGACGAGTTTTTGTGACACTTGTAAGTTGTTTTTCTTTCATTCTTCTGTCCGGTTCCTCCCAAGTCAGCTCGAAGGGGTTTTATTCTTCAGACTGAGCTGCTTGCTGTCTTGTTATTTTTCCCTAAGGTAGATCTGGCATAGCTCGGACTTATGGTGTGGGTCATTATGTTGCCGTGGGGGAAATCCCCGGCCGACTAGACACATACCAGAGGGTGCTACACGTGCTGCAGGAGGCCGTTTTGGTTCAGGGTCCCTCTCAGTCTGTACAAGTCACCGAAACAGCCCCAGACCAACACGTTTCCTCCTCCGAGATTGACAGTTGATACCACACACTGATAAGTACATTACTTTTCAGCTTTTCTTTCAACTTCTGGCTGTTTTGCACTTTGCACCAAAGCTTTTCATTGGACACGAGAAGCATGTATTTCAAACAGAAAGAAAGTAAAAATTGGGTCATTCTAAAACTTTTGACCAGTAGTGTGTGTATGCGTGTGTGTATATATGTGTGTGTGTGTGTGTGTGTGTGTGTGTGTGTGTATATATATATATATATATATATATATATATATATATATATAAACACACCCCCTTTAACCACATGACTAAATGTCTGATTTGTATCAAGCACGTGCCGGTATCACGACATCTAAAACACAACACACAAGAAGATCCTGTGTTGTGAAGAAATGGTCTGCTTGTGAAGTGGCTGTGACTCCTTTTTTTTATTTTTACAGAGCTGACTTGTCAAATACATTTCTGGAAAGTTAATTCATTCACCTTAGAAATTCTCGGAATAGCTATCGGCACAAAAAGCAAGTCATCTTCCTCAAACTCTGCATGCAATGTTGCTCTGTCATGTTTTTCACGTTTCCAAGAATAGACTTAAGTTCACTCCAGAGAGGTCGTGTGTGTGTGTGTGTGTGTGTGTGTGTGTGTGTGTGTGTGTGTGTGTTTTAGTTTTTTCTTTTGCTACTGTAGCTTTGCTATATATATACATATACAGCTTTGCTATATATGTACGACATGTCAGGTCATGCACAACGTGCAAACATGCATAAATGCTTCACTAACACATCTAAAACAGGCACAAACAGACATGTAAGAGGAGGATGAGCTGTCTGTAGGAGCCCCATATGGCTGCCTCGCCGGCCGCTCTGCGGCCCATCTGCCGGAGACGTGATTGTGCTCTGGGGTTCACCCTGCTGCAAAATCACAGAGAAAATAAAATCATTGTTCGGGGCTAAACGTGACATAACCATTATTCTGAAGGCCCGGTTCATCCCCACTGCAAGGAAAAGGTGGAGGCGTGCAGATATTTTTGTTCTCATCTGACAAGATGTGAAATTCCAATCTCCTTTCAGTGAAAGTGAATTGAATTTTATTGAAAATTATATCTAAAAGTACTGAAACAGCTGTCTCTGAAATGGTGACCCATTCAAATTTTTCATTTTCCAGTAATTCAGATGATGACTCATCAATAGCCACTACTCCATATATATTCGTTAGCAGCATGTCTTTAACGAGGACGATGGGGGTTTTACCTCTTTCATGCCGTTTATCATAACTCTGTCCTGATTCATCCTTTGCAGATGCACGTGCTGCTCTTACTTCCTTCTTCTGTGCAAAAATCCTTCCTCAGTTTGGTCTTAATTTAACTTCAGGCGTCAGCAGACTCAGCAAGGCCGACCCCCCCGACCGTTCCTCCAACATTACGATGTCGTAACAGACGCAAATTCTTCCTTTGACTTGATTGAAAGAGACATTTTATCATAAACTTTGAATGAGTTCATGCCGGTTGTGGATAACATAAGTGATTATGTGACTAACAAGCCAATAAAAGGTCTCATTAGAACATGTGGTTCTCATCCTGTTAATTTCTTTATTCAGATTCTTTCACTTTTAAAGATATCATATTAACATTTCTCACTTTTTATTGACGATTTCATTCCAGATGAAGTCTCAAACCTTGAACACATTGTTGGCCAACTATCAGCAGAGAATAGAGAGAAATGTCGGTGAATCTGAGTGAACAAACCAGTTGTCTCTAACAACATCCAGCTGCAGTCATGTTTCTAATTCTTCACACTTATTTTCTTCCCCCGAACCATCAGTTTGTCTGTTTTCGGATGCCGTGTGTAGATTTGTTTTTCTTCCTGATCCATACTTATATTTTAATCAACTTATTTTTGCTATCTGATCTGGGCACAGTCAGTCATCGTGTGGGCTGTGAAATTTGATTAATGCAACTGACAAGCGTTGGCTGATGTAAACTCTGTGTGCTCCGCTGCACTCAGTATAGAGAGATAAACACCAACAGAAAAAAACAAACAGATTATATCATATTCAGAAATGTTTAAGGTATATCTAACCGTCACCATCAGTTTCTTCTTCTCTTATTACATGGTGGGAATATTTGATGTCGGGGAGAAAGTCAAACAGGCTTCATATTAAAAGCATATATTCATATTTGCAATTCAGTTCAACTCGTTTTGTATAGCACAAATAACAATAAATGTTAATCTCAAGGCACTTCATAGAGGAAGAAAACAAATGAATACAGTCCAGTGTAGTCCAGTTATATCCCACCTCTATCTTATCCATCGTAGCAGTTGTACTCCAGATGATTCCAGTTTGAGGCAGATTCAAAAATCCCAAAACTAAACTTCCTTAACGAACCATGAGACTGATCGAGTCATCACCTCGGTGCAACCCCTGGTTCTGAGCAAGAAAAAGGCAGAAGTGGAGAAAGAGAGGAAAAAAAACTATAATCTCCAATAAAGTCCAACAAATTGCAGTTCCTCAACTGACCACTGGGGGTCGTCCCCAAAACTGACTCAGTTTCTACTGAACAACAATACAGTATATAAATTGTTCTTTTGTCTCATTAGCTAAACTTTACATCCATGACAACTGTACAGGGCTTGGATATTAATCTTAATTTGAACCGTCATTGCAGTCTAATCCAGTGGTTCCAAATTTTTTTCTGCTTTGGTTTCTAAGAAAATATTTTAAATAACATAACAAACCACATTTACAGTGTAATTATTTAAATTTGTTGTGTAACAGTATTAGTAGCTGTCAGTGTAATAACATGTTTTTTTTTCTTTTTTGCTGTGTAATAATATCCAACATTGCTGCAAATACATTAAAAAAAATAGAATCTCTGTGCAAAATGTGTTTAAAAACAGAGAAACAAACAACAAAGAACTCCCCATCAATAACATGTCCGTTATGAGGCGATTCTGGAGTCTCCTGCGACCCTGGGCAAAGATTCATAGGAGGCCCCTACAACTAATTAATCAACCTTATGTAATAAATAATCTGACACTAAAGAACAATGTAAAAGGAAAACATTTGTATTGTTTCAGAATAAAATATAAACACCACTGGCACACAATGTGTTTCTCACAATGGCTCTGCCGCCCACTTTGGGAACCACTGGTCCAATCCTCAATTTAGCCATTGCAGTCCTTGTTTCAGGCACTTTTTTGAGAGTGACATCTGAAATGAGGACAGATTTAATCAGAATGCATGTAAACTCATGGTAGTTAGCATCATAGGTTAGCACGAGCTACAAATAGAGTGGGAACTGAGTTGAGGTGGATTAGCAGTCGTTGGGCAGAGTTAATTCCTGCCGGCATGCCTTCCTTTCTAAACTATGGTGTCCTCACTGTTGGTGTGACTAAGAATGAAGATATATACGGTGTAGTGTTCAGATCTGCAGAAAACTGTGACATCCCAGACCCGTATGACAGTCGACTGGTTGACTCCGCCCTCTAAAACCAGATGTTTTAAATGAAGCTGTAAAAACATGGTTGAAAAGGGAGCTGTTGTGCCATATTTCTGTGGGTTTGTTTCTTTTGTTTTTTTTTAAACATCTTGCAATGTTATCAAGTCCAAAAGTTGTATTTCAACTTCTGGTGGGGAAAAAAAAAGCCAAAAAGAGACTCCTTTAAACCATCAGGTAGAATTGACTGACATCTTGAAGTCTCACATTTCTTATTGGTGAAATGTTTGTTTAAAGAGATTCATTTTTCTTACTTTACTCTGTGAAAGTAATGATGTTTTTGAAGTCAAAATTATTCAGGCCTTTGGGTTTTACCCCAGTAGCGTTAACCCTCTATGAGATGAAAAACACACAAGCTCGTACTCTGACTGTGTGTAGTCTAGACTCGGCTTACGGAAGAGAAAACAGAACCTCCTCGTATTTCTATACGGCTAATCGACTCCAGATGTAAAGGCTGTTCGAGACAAATTGGAGTGATATTGATCGGGTAATGTCCAAAATGGACATGTCGATAAGGTGCATGAGAATCTAAGATCTTTGCTTCAGATGACTTTAATAAAAAATGACCTGCCTGCAGCAAGTTAACAGAAAGCAAACAGTCACTCGGGGGAAATCTTCTGCTGGGGAAAACAGGAGAAAGTAGGAAAACTTAAGAGTTCCTGCTTTTATAAAAGTACTCTCCCCACTTCGCTGTTGAAATGGCAAAACCATCTTTCTATCTTTGGCTGGAGCTTGAAAGCAGTGAAGATGCTTTTTTGGGTGCAGATTGAATAGAGGCGACGTTTTTCTTTTCACTTGTGGGCAAAAAACAAATCCCAGAGTGATGATGATGCTCAACAAATCCACCTTGTGAGCGTAAGATTGTTGGCAAAGGAGGAGAGGAGGACTTCAGTGCTTCCAACTGGACCTAGGCGGGAGGAAAAGGAGAATCTGACGAGGAAAGAGGGGCAGGAGGAGAAAGATTGGTGCCATTCTTCTCCGGAGAAGTGAATAGTCATAGAGGGGTTGGTTCCCATGGCAATAGCTCCCTCGAGGAGAGTGTGTGGCTATCTGTGTGTGTGTGTGTGTGCGTGTGTGTGAGGACAGACTGTAACTGCGCCTTGAGACTGTAAGGAGATGAGGTGGGCCAAGGCTGTCGCACATCACGGGCTCATTCAGAGACTCACAAAAAAAGCACTGAATCCACAGACCTTTGTTTAATCACCTCCTCTTCCCTCCTCACTCGTCATCCTTCATCCCTCACTTTTATTTCCAGCTGCACCCTGGCCAATATGTGCCGTCCTTGCACAGTGAAAGCAGAAATAACGAATTCAGTGAGCTGATAATACAATTCCACCTCCGGCGCTCACGGCCCTCTTGTCGGGAGATTGTAAAGGTTTGGAGGCAGAGATGTTTCAAAAAAGAGAAAAAAAAAGGTTTTTAGAAGAAGTCCTCAATGGAGAAAAGCTTTTGGAGGCCACCCATTAAAACCCATTGAAAGTTTAATTACTTTTCCTTTTTCTGAGTTATTAATTGATTTTTTTTCTTCCCTTTTAATCAGTGGAGCGTTGAAGCCATAATGTCAAATCTGGGTTAGCCTTTGTTCATCTAGCCTCTGTAATTTGAGTGCAGTCTCTTGATTAGGGACTTCTTGCATCAGTCTCTGTGAAAGGGTGGAGTGGCTAATTTTCAAATATTCTTCGTGGCACTCTGACTTAGAAAAAAAACCCTCACTCTCCTAGAATCAAAGCTTTCAAATCTCTTTTCAAATCTTTTTTTCTGCCCACCTTGCTGTGTGAATGGCACCTTTGGTTCTGTGGCTGTACCGCTGTAGGAGGCAGTGCCGGGGCTGCGATGGGGGGCCTAATGAGAGCTGGGGATGTGAGGATAGCTGCAGACTCACTGCAGAGGATGAAATCATTCCGTCACAGGTTTATTTCCTGCGTTATTGAGTTGTATATGTTTTCAATACTTGTTGGTTAAGCTATGATTCCCATGAAGTGCACACTGCCGTTCCAGTCGCAGAAAAGCTGAAGTGCGTCTTCCCATCCTCTGAATATAAGTTCCCCCGAGTCGTACTTGCCAAGCATGAACTTCCAGGTACACGAATCCTGACACGGTGCACTTGGAGTTGAGAAAAGGCCCATTTTAAAGTTCGGAGCACTAGTTATGAAGCAAACCCCGCTATTGTGTCAACGAACCTTTTATCACCTGAGGAAAACGAGACGCAACGAAAATGCAGATCATGTGACGATAACGATAATTAAATATATAATGCAATATCGTAGACGAATAAGAACAAGACTAAAATGTAGATTACAAAATAAAAACTCTGCAAAAATGTGTCTTCATTTTCGTTGACCAAAACGAGACTAAGGCCCGGTTTCACAGACAAGGCTTAAGCCTAGTCTCAGACTAAAATGCTGTTTGAGCTGGTTTAACTTTAAGTCACTTGCACAGACATATCTTAAAGTAGTCATAGATTTAGTCTGTTCTGGATTAAACAAAGCCAATTGCAAGAGGGTAGATTAGAGCTACTCTAGGACTAAATTGAAGTTTATATTAATCCTGCAAAGAGGCAGGTTTAACTTCGGCTTAGTCCTGTTTGTGAAAGGGAGCATAGATGGTTTGGGAGCATGGAGTATTTGGAATATCTAAATGAAGACCAATATTCGCTACAGAGGCCAGCCAGACAAATAATTGTGGATAGGAGTCATCCATTGAATCGGTTTGATGAAATAACTTTCCGAGACCGCTTTCGTATGTACAAAGAAGATGTACTGGAGATAATTACTTTGCTTGATCCTAGACTTTCCTCCATGTCTCAAAGAGGAAGGCCTGTACCCAGTTCTCTCCAAGTTCTGATCACTTTGAGATTCTTGGCATCTGGAACCTTTCATCGTGAAACAAAGCAACAGTGTGTAGAATAGTTCACAATGTCTGCAGTGCCATTTGTGAACTGAGAAATCTGTACACTTAGTTCCCTGATGCTGCTGAGCAAGCCAACTATAAATCGTGATTCTACGAATATGGGAACTTCCCACGAGTGATTGGCTGTATAGATGGATGTCATGTTGAAATCAAGTGTCCATCAACTCCTGATGCCGAGGAGTACAGGAACCGTAAGAACTGGTTTTCCATCAATGTTCAGGCTGTATGCAAGAAGATGCTGCAAGGTGATCATTGCCACAGCTGTGCTGCACAACTACCTGAAGCAGCATAATTGTCCTGATCCTCCAATGGAAGACCAGAATGATCCAGATGTTCCCATGCCGGTGGCAGAAAATAACCAACGAGGACTTGCACTCAGAGCTGCTTTCACATTGCAGCACTTTAGTTAGAAAAAAGATACATTTAACCATGGAATGTATTGATTATGGCTTGTTTTTGCCTTAATAGTGTTTGTTGTGTACAACATGTATAAATAGTGTGCTGAAAAATTAAATGAGAAACTCAACCAAGGCTGTTCTAAAATGTAGGTTGTGGTGACTACAATACTCACACTCTTGTCAAGTGAGAAAACATGTATTTTCATAACATATTTCATTACATTACATAGCTATCTCATGCATCTTTCTTTGAACAGCTCTCTCTTCTAATTTCATATCCAATTCGACCTGTAGAATTCTCATTTTCATGCCATGCTCTTCTTTCAGATATTTAATTTTCTGCTCATGAAATTCTAGGGCTAACTTTTCATGCATGGACATCCTTTTTGGTCTCTGCTGGAAGGTGGTGGCAGCATCTTTTCTCTGGGATGCCAATGCCATGCCAGATGTGGAGGGTGCACAGTCACTGTGCACTGGCTCTTTCACCAGGATTAGAATCATTTCCTCTGGGAAAATAACACTTTTGGATACAAAAACTCACATGGTCCTTGGGATGAAATAAAAATAAAGATAGACACAGACAGTGGAATAATCATGTACATAAGGAGGTAACTAATTTACTTTCTATGGTATATTTACCATTTGTGCTCAGTTCTTCATGTCCACTCTCCAAATGGTCATCATCCGGTATACCATCCAGAGGTTGCTGGTCCTCTATTATTCCAGTCAACAAGTGAGCCAATTCATCGGTCTTGTCTTTACTTGGTGGGGGTCCACCACCAGTAGTAAATCTCTCTCTTCTGGCCTCTGCGTTCCTTTTTTTTCAAATCTAATTTGATGTTCTTCCACAGAGTCCATGAAGGCAGATATCATTCAATATAAACAATGTCACAAAACTATATGACATCTGTGATATACAGATCATAATAGACATGTCACCTGCAGTTGCTGTACCGCTCTTGTGGTTAAATTTTCATTTGAGTTGAATTCACTGCAAATGGCAGCCCAAGCACTCCTCTTCTTATGTTCAATAGCAGCACTATGACCTTTACTTTCAATAACAGCATGATTTCCCACAATTTGTTTAAGTAGAGTTTTTTCATACTCAGTATAGTTCTTTGAGCGTGTTCTTTTAGCTTCAACCATGTTTGGTGTCAAAATTCCCTCCAGCAAATCTGTCCTCAATTCCATTCCAGGTTTTTATGAGCACCATTAGGCTAACAGACTGTGCTCACACTTAAGCTAATGAGGTGTTCTCATTTAAGCTTACTCCAGGACTCCACAGTCTGGGACTAACTAAGACAAATGTAAGCCACGCTCATGCAAGCCACTTAAATGACCTAGCTTTACTAGTCTGACTTAGGCTTACTCCTGGCTTGATATAAGCCTTGTCTGTGAAACCGGGCCTAAATGTTCTAACAAAGATCCTTAATCTTCATGTTTTCAGTAGTTTCTCTGGTTTAGTTCTGCTGCTGGGTGACGTCACGTCCTCAATCCCAGTCACGGCCCACGGGGAATCAGATCCAGAAGATGCAGCTGCAGAGTTAGAGGCTGATGCCGTTAACGCAGAGCTCTAGGTTCACGTCAATTAAAAACAAAGTTACATAGAGAAACGCGGGGATCTTCTCTGGGGCTGGAGAAGAAGAAGAAGAGACCATCTTTGGAAACACTTTCCTACATAGACGTGGAAAAGAAAACCCAATGTGTCGTCGAAAAAGAAAAAGATGGGGAGAAATGCGGAAAAATAAATATGCTGTAAACTCAAATTAGAGTCTTCTGTATCTGGAATGAATATCTTTCAGTCTATAAGGTAACAATAATATAATAAGATAACCTTGTTTGAATTGTAAAATGGTTTTGGATAAATACAATCTTTGACTAAAATAAGACTAAAATGCTCAGACTTTTAGTCGACTGAAACTTGATACGACTAAAAGGAGAATGAACGTGACTAAAACTAATAAAAACTAAAATGATAGCTTGACCTAAAGACTAGACTAAAACTAAAATTGAAACAGGCTGACAGAAACAACACTACTAGCAAACCGGAGGTCTGAAGTCCGGCCGGCGTCCCCCACCTGCGATAACATCAGCACCTCCATCAGCGGGGACTGATCCGTCCCACGGGGGCGTCTGAGTAAAAAGCTGTCAGGATTCCCCCAGGCCGCCTCTCTGCAGAGGTGTCGTGGGCATGTCGGACCGGAAGGAGGCCCGAGGCGGACCCGGGACACGCCAGAGAGACTTTAAAAGAGCAGTAGATAGTAGTTATTGTTCATAGCCGGCTAGAACAGTGTTTTATGGCGCTTTTCAACTAGTACCTACTCGTCTCGACTCAACTTGGCCTGGTTTCTTTTCCACTACAATTCAGCACCTGGAGCAGAAGTAGGAGGTTGGAGCAAAGCTGCTGTGACGGATTTGATTGTGTGATCTAAACGAAGAAGACAACAACACTAAAGATGTAGAACCTGGAGGAGATGATAAATGTGCTGCTGGGTCTGTGGCTTGTGTTGGATAGCAAGTTAAAACATGAGAGAGAGAGAAACTTCAAGTGGCAACGCGCTGCTGAAAAGTCCGTTGGTAGCCGCAGCAGCTATGAAGAGACAGAGCTCCTGGTAGATCTGGTCGTTCCTTATCGCCCGTCTAGATCCCTTTTTAATTCTCTCCTCAGCCACCAGGTTTATGAACATCTGCACCTCAGAGTTGGATCATGAAACAAACTTTTGCGCTGCCATTGCCTGTTGAATAAAATGAACAAGAAGCCGTCAGAGTCGCTCTTTCGCTGTTTTCCGCCTCCTGTCTCAGACGTCTGACTCCAACCCCCCGACCAATCGGTGGCCTGTAGCAGTGGTTCCCTACCTTTTTTCCATGGAGCCCCCCCTATTTGTGTCTAAGACCAGCCGGGCCCCCCCACCCATACGTACTAGCACCAAAATAGTCTTTAATTGAAAAAATGAACATTAATTATGTTTTTTTGATATATTTCTCTTTGGTTTACTCTGTATACATATGACTTTGTTTTTTTCCAATATCACCAATGTATAAAATATGCAAAAAGGACAGGTCTGAAAAATGTCTCTTTTAATATGAGAACAAAATTTTTAACATTTTTCCTTTAACAACCTGTCGGAGTAGATTAAATGTTGAGTAATGATATAATAACAAGGAATTAAATAATTTCCTGTGTTTGTCACCAGTGTATAAAAAACACAAAAAATATTCAAGACATTCATAAATGATTCCTAACAATGTCTTATGAATGACTCATTCGTAAATATAATTTTTACAACTGCATAATTTCAAAGCAGACAAAGTTTCGCGCCCCCCCAGAGATCTCTGGCGCCCCCCCAGGGGGGGCCCGGACCCCTGGTTGAGAACCACTGGCCTGTAGTGTGATGACATCACAGCCCGACTCAGCCGCTTAGAACCTCGGCAGAGTAGTTACAGAAAAGTATCTACTCGGCACGTTATACTCCTGGTGGGAAAAAACCAAGGCGAGGCGAGTCGGGCTGAGTAGGTACTAGTGGAAAAGCTCCATTAGTCTGGGATGTGGAGGACCAAGAAGCCGTACACGCCCACAGGCAGGGGAGCTTTGTGGTGTTCTCGTTAAATATCTTTGAATTAAAGTGAATCTACGTGCACTTCCTTCTGTTGACGGGTGATTTCTTGTTTCACGTCAACAGGATGTAAGATTTCTGTAATCATGCTCAGAGACTGAAGAAGCTGAGACTGTTTTATATAATCAAAGCTAGTTTTCATACAAAAGCTCTTCATAAATATCAGGGTGGGGGGCGGCACAAAAAGAAATGTTATTGCACAGAGGGATGTCTTGTTGATCTTAGATAATCTTGCCCAAAGTGCATTTTTCAAAGTGGCCTGGAAGTTTAAAGAAGTTGTTTTGCAGCCGAACATCTGAGTTGCTGCATTCTTCTCGTCTGTCCTCCTTCCTGCCTGTCTCTTACCTCTGCCGGTGTGTACTCTGACCCAGATAGGCAGAGGCAGCACATGCTCTTACTATACGTTTAAAAAGCACTGACGAGGGAGAGACGGAGAGAGAATCTGGCTTCCGTTTTGCTGAATCTGCACACAGATGTACAGTTACCAGGTACTGCGGAGCGTGTAAATGCTCTCCCTGATTACCCATGTCTCCCCGCTTTGTCTGTGTAAGCCCAAGTTCATGTAAATGGACTCGCTGACTGTGACTTCGCCAAAGGTCAGAGCATTAACATCCTGCCTCAGTGCCCATTGTCATTTATTCTCTCTCTCTTTCCCATCATCCTCTGGGTTGAGAACTCAAGGTGGCATGGCTGGAAGGAAGGAAGGAAGGAAGGAAGGAAGGGAAGATGGGGGATTCCCAACTGTAGTATGTGAACGTTTTTAGTTATTCAGCCAGAGTTGTGCAGGATTAGAGATTAGAGACATTTCACAGCAGCCTTTTTGGACACAGTTTAATATGAGCTCTCCAGAAAACGTATTTTCCCCAAGTACATGGTTAAAATGTGGTACTTGTAATTGCCAGTTCAGTCCAGTTCAGGTACGATGGCATCCGTTTAATGGTGGTGCAGTTACGAGGAAGCCTGGTCATTGCAGGATGCCTGGCTGTCCTTCTGTGCATCATCTCAAGTGTTCAACTGCCGACAACGACTTATGAAAGCACAAGCGACACGCGATGCACACGAGAGACGGGGTTTCCCGTCATACACCACAAGCCAGAATGATGAAAACCAGAAGCGTGCCAGTCGCTTGTCCTACTTGTCACCGCAGGTGCCAAGTGAAAATGAGATAGATCTTGAGAAACTGTTTCTTTCGCCCCGAACGGAAACCGATGAACTTCATCCTAAAGGCGTAACGCATCCTTAAACTACCCGGCAGTTTTAGCTGAGATGACTGTTGGCAGGTGGTGGGACAAGAGTTGAAAATCTTTAAACCAACCTGAGTATGGTGTACTAAAGCGTATCACATTCTATTGGAAAAAAAAAAAGAAAATCTTTGTTTTTCTGGATAATCTTTTCTGTTTTTCGTGGTATTTAATTTTTTTTGCCCTGTTTTTTGGGACATTTTTTAAATTTTTTTAATTTTATTTATTAACATACAGTGCAAACAACAACAAAAGACAACATCAGTTTGTGTGTGTGTGTGCGTGTGTGTGTGTGTGTGTGTGTGTGTGTGTGTGTGTGTAAATAAGATGATGAAAGTAGATGCATAAATAGAGAATATTAATTCGAGAGTAAATAAGTTAAACAAATAAATAATTATCATATAGAGTGGTGTAGCACGATATAATATAAATATAGCGTAATAATATGGTAATATCCTAATATAACATAATTTTTATAAAATATTATAACATATAAGCAAATGATATCACCATACTATAATATATAACAATATAATAATACTATAGTTTAACATCCCATGAGATTTCACAACTTAATATAATAATACACTATGAAACAATATATCATGATAATGCCAGGAATGATTATTAGAGTTAGAATTGGTAATTTATGTATTGCAATGACATTTTTTTTGGGGACATTTTTCCGCCCTGCTTTTAGGAATAAATGTTCAGTTTTTCAAGGTAATTTTTTCCGCCCATATGCCGCCGAAGGGGATTCTGTCTCCTCAGCTGCACCGTGCAGATCCAGTATTTTCAGCAGTCTCCTGATCGTCTCTTGGGCCACCACAAAGCTGCCTGAATGCATTTCATATGCATCTTCTTGTATCGGGTATCTGCGTAAAGTCGAGAAAACGAATCTATATGGCTTAAAGACAGGACTATCTCCCAGTGTCTTAAACCCAGATCAAAGTAAACACTGGTTACAGTAATCCGTCGTTTTTCGCGGGGGTTACGTTCCAAAAAGAAGCCGTGATAGGTGAAATCCGTGAAGTAGTAACCTTTATTTTGTTTACAATTTTTATACAAGGCTTCAAATTGCGGAGAACAGCACCTGAGTTGTTGGATTTGAACGGGAGAGTCGATGCAGAACATTATGGGTTTTGGAGAAAATTGGCAAACTTAATTTGGCAAGCTGTTTTATGTATATGTACATGTACAGTACAAATTAAACCGTAACGTTATTGACACACAGGAAGTGCAGAAGCGAGGAGACTGTTTAGCCAATCAAAATGCAGAACACAATGCAAATAAGTGAAGCAGCGAGACCATGAAAGGTGAACCGATTTATAGCGAAGGATTACTGTACACCGAAAAACAGGCCGGGCAAAATTACCACAAAAAATAGACAAAAACTATAGCGAAAAACAGAGCTTTTTACATTTTTTTCCAAGTGAATGCAATATGCTTCTGTACAGGTGAACCAAACAAGACACAATCACCGAAGGTTTCCCAACATTCACGGCTGCCGTTTTCCCTTTTGAAGTCTGTGCCATCATCCCAGTTAATGTAACGAGCCGTACAGGACCACCCCACTGTGTGAAACAACAAAGATCACTGCAGAAAAGTTAATAACGAGATGATTTAATGTACAAACCAACAACCTCATTGGCCGGCGATGCCTCTTGTCTTGCTGTCACATGTTCCGTTTCTCTGATTGTTTGTGTCCCTCTCAGATGGCATCTTGATAGACTTGTAGTCAAGACCGTCTAAACCAGGGGTCGGCAACCCAAAATGTTGAAAGAGCCATATTGGACCAAAAACACAAAAAACAAATATGTCTGGAGCCGCAAAAAAAGAAAAGTCTTGTATAAGCCTTAAGCCTGTATTATGGTTCCACGTTAAATCGACGCAGAGCCTACGGCGTAGGGTACGCGCCGTAGGCTCTAATCAAATGAAAGCAACACATGCTGCATGTTTCTATATTAGTTATAACTGGGGGAAGATTTTTCTTTCATTATGCACTTCGAGAAAAAAGTCGAAATGTCGAGAAAAAAGTCGAAATGTCGAGAAAAAAGTCGAAATGTCAAGAAAAAAGTCGAAATGTTGAGAAAAAAAGTCAAAATGTGGAGATTAATGCTGGAGTACAATCTTGAGAAAAAAAGTCGAAATATCAAGAAAAGAGTCGAAATGCTGAGAAAAAAGTCAAAATTTCGAGAAAAAAGTCAAAATTTCAAGATTAAAAAGGAAAAGAAAAAGTAAGAAAAAAAAGAAAAAGAGAAAAAAAGGAAAAAAGAAAAAAGGAAAAATAAGAAGAAAAAAGAAAAAGAGAAAAAAAGGAAAAAAAGAAGAAAAAAAGAAAAAGCACAAAACATTTTTGAAAAAGCTCCAGGAGCCACTTGGGCAGCGCCAAAGAGCTGCATGCGGCTCTAGAGCCGTGGGTTGCCGACCCCTGGTTTAAACCAAGACACTACCAAGACCAGAGAGTATCAAGACCAGGACTAGTTCAGCTCAAGACCGAGACCAAAGACTGTCCAGGGCGTGACAAGACCAAGAGCACAAAAAAGTGACCAAGACAGGTTTTGAGAACTACAAGTCTACATCTTGAGGCAGTTTCTTCTGCGTCCGTTGGTACCGTCCCCCAGAAACAGTAGCCCGATCCAAAAGAACCAGACGGAGGTTTTTTGCATCTAAGAGTTGAAAGAAACCGGACGGCTGGCCAGGGCACTTGACTGAACCGCTCACACACGGTGTCCGCCTCCAAAAAACAGCTTTGAGCTCCGTTTTTCCTTTTCAGAGCGAAAGGAAAAGATCAAAAGTCTGACATGAGCAGATAGTGTAAGGGAGATAAAGCATTCAAAAGAGAAAGGAAGTGAGCAGGCTTAAAAGGAGATGAACACAAGAACATAGTGTCCTAATTAATGTCTCCCTCCATTAATCCATTCTGAAGCTTGCCGGGCTGCTGGGTTTGATCTCAGCAACATCGCTATCAAAGCCTTGTAACACGGTTCTGTAATGTGTGTAAGATCTCCGTCAGGCAGCATTAAGTGCTGTCGCTAAAGCCGAAACATCTGTAAGCTGAAGACGGGCTTTTTGTACCGACATATCCCACATTGATGCCCAATTTTCTAATTAGAATAACTTCAATTTAAGGCGCTGCATCCTTGCATTTCACGTGAATGGTGGATCAGAAGAGATAATCCGGAGGCTGTCTGACGGTGACGGGTTCACAGAGAGATGCTAAGAAAGTCTGGAGGCTTTTGGAGCCTAATTTAGTCCATTGTTTTGCTCTTTTGCTCTATTTTCTTTTTCTTTTTTCAGCTTGCATATTTTGCCCTCGTTCTAAAACTGCTCTCATTTGTTAACCACATAAAATCTGCTGAGCACTAAACCGTGAGCAGACATGGTTGGATAGAAGCTGGCATCAGGGCGGCCATGTGTTAGAGAGGTCTAGTAATCTAGTTTACACTTTACTGCCCAACTTAACTCATTATCTGGACATAGTTTAAATTGGTTTAAAAGAAGAAAAGGAGTGTCTTCACCAACGGGAGTCCAAACATTTCAACTTTAAGGTCCTGGAGAGAAAGAAGTTGTATAAACTGTTGTATAACTGTATAAATTTAGCTCATACAGTAGCTACACTGAAGACGTTATTTGTGTCTTCAGGCAATCTTTATCTTCTTAACTATTTCCTTTATTCTGATATTAATACAATCAATCACTCATTAATTAATTAATTAATTAATGCAGATTTTTTTTATGCGGTACACAACTTTCCAACATGGGGGGGGCATACCAGTTTATTTGTAATTATATAATTGTCTCTTGTGTAGAGGGGCTGGTACTCATCAAATATAAAACGGTTTCCACTGGTACAAAGTGTACCGAGCCAATCACAACAGGGTGAAGGCGGAAGCTGTGCCATGACGCCAAGAGCGACTATTCAAAATGGTCAAGATGGCAAGAAAATTGCTAAAAACACCTCGGATCGACAGGATTTTACCGCCAAACTGACAACATTGATTTTCCAGAGTTTCCCGGTCCCTCCGCTGCTCGCCACTTTCCAGTCTCGCTGTCGCTCTGCTTATGTCACATGCGCCGCTTCTCTGATCGGTGGCATCGGTTCCAGTGACGTCCACAGTTGGTACTGGTACCCTACAAAGTTTTCTTCGTCATGTTGATGCAGGCACAAAATCCACAAACCTGGACATTTAAAACAGTTAAAATGTGTGTCCAGCATTTCCATCCATCCTACTGGACGTCATTTAAGATATTTTATTTTGAACATAAGTACAAAATAAATTAACAAATAAAACAGCAGAACAATAAATGAATAAAATAAAAAAGAACAATAATAATCATTAAATAATTAATGTACCATTGTAAAACAAAGTAAATGAGAATTGATAACTCCTTCCCCTTGAACTCAATACAATTTCTTTCAGTTGGACCTTTGTTATTAAATATATGAAAGAAAAGAAAAACTTGACAGTTTGCACAAATTAATAGTAAGAATTTTATAAAAATAAATGGTGGTATACAAGAATATTAATCACCTGAGTAGCTGTATTCATCTGTACGTAAAAGCAGACATTTACGTGTATTTATATTCACCAATGTATAATCTTATTCATTACAAACATTCTTAATCAAAGATATTTCTACACACATTAAAGCATACATATACACTTTACTTGTTTCTGTTCATGTTATGTGTAGATACACACGTTTCCATATACTGTACATATATACACATATACACCCACAACCATACAAGTCCACATGCTCCTGCACTGCACACTAGTGGGCATCATACTTGCATCCTTCGGAAGGAAACAAAGTACCTGGTGACAACAATATACTCAAGTTGTTGCAGTAAGAAGGGATAGAAAGGATGGTATTTGTTTTTTCCTGCAAACATCCATGTTGCTGTTCCCGGCTGACTGAAGGTAAACGTTACCTGCAACCACACCAGTCATTTGATCTGGTACCCGGTGCCGATTGTGCTTTTTCCAACGAAGACAAAGCCAGATGTTTGTGGGTGTTAGTGGGATTTTTTTGTCCTCTATCGGCTTAACAGAGACGCTGCTCTGATTACCTCCAGTCCATGATGCCTGTCTGTCTAACAAGCAATCACTTCCCGAGATCAGAGCCACATCAACTGGATTGGGTGATAATAGATGTCTGTAGACTTCGTCTCTCCCAAAGAGCCAAAAAAACCCAACAAAAAAACAAAAATCAGTCCATTCAACCTTAATAGTGTGCCAAATCCCCAGAGATCACAGGCAATGGCCCCGGTGATCAATGAGAGCACAGGAGGCCGAGTGAACCTTGGTCTGGCAGACGGCCTTTGATTGACACTTGGAAAACACAGCAGTCATGTAGTCTATCACATTCAGCACAATACGAAGCAGCTACGGGACGTTTCGGTTGAAAGGCCAAAGCTAAGTGCATCCCGGCTACAGCAATGCAACTCAATGTCAATCTCGGCTTATGACAAGGGAATCTTATTGAATAAAACTTCAAAATGCCATTAGCAGGAGACAAAAGATAGAACCAAATGGCAAGAGGATCGTTGCTAATTCAGCAGAAGAGAAATCAATGGCCCTGTTGCTGTTTTTGTTTGATCCTATATCTGCCCGGCATCTTCCATAGACCATCGCTAAGTCCCTGCCAATCAATCTTATAAAACTGAGCTGAAGAGGAGGTGTGGCCGGGTGAGTAAGGGCAGCAAACAAGAGTGGCTCCAGACAATGAAGGTATCTCAGAAAAAGCATAAATATCTCTGCTTTTCCTCCGTCAGAGCAGCTGTCAGGAGTAACGTTGTTTTTGTCAGCCTGTTTCAATTTTAGTTTTAGTCTAGTCTTTGGGTCAAGCTATCATCGTTTTATTAGTTTTAGTCACGTTCATTCTCCTTTTAGTCGTGTCAAGTTTCAGTTGACTAAAAGTCTGAGCATTTTAGTCTTATTTTAGTCAGAATTGTCCATTTTAGTCTAGTTTTAGTCAAAGATTGTATTTAGCCAAACCCATTTTACAATTCAAACAAGGTTTTATTATTATTATTATTATTATTATTATTATTATATTATAGTTACCTTATAGACTCAAGAACACATTCATTCCAGATACAGAAGACGCTCTAATTTGAGTTTTCTTTTTCGACGACACATTTGGTTTTGTTTTCCACGTCTATGTAGCGAAAGATCATCTCTTCTTTTTCTCCCAGCCCCAGAAAAGATTTTTTTTTAATTTTTTTATTTATTTTTATCTCTATTTTAAAATGTTTTATCTTTTTATCTTTATATGTGTGTTTGGTTTTTGGAGTGTTTGATTTGTATATGACAGTGCTGTGAGATGGAGATGTCAATTTCCCAGAGGGAACTTCCCAAAGGGATTAATAAAGTCTGAATCTGAAATCTGAAGATCCCTGCGTGGCCGGCCATCGGTCTCTTTCTCTATGTAACTTTGTTTTTAATTGACGTGAACCTAGAGCTCTGCGTTAACGGCATCAGCCTCTAACTCTGCAGCTGCATCTTCTGGATCTGATTCCCCGCTGCAGCGACTGGGATTGAGGACGTGACGTCACCCAGCAGAACTAAACCAGAGGAAACTACTGAAAACATGGACATTAAGGATCTTTGGTAGAACATTTCGTCTCGTTTTGGTCAACGAAAACAAAGACACATTTTAGCAGAGTTTTTATTTTGTAATCTACGTTTTAGTCTTGTTTTTATTCATCTACGATATTGCATTGTATATTTAATTATCGTTATCGTCACATGACCAGCATTTTCGTTGCGTCTCTTCTCGTTTTCCTCAGCTGATAGAGGTTCCTTGACAACAATATTAAGTCATAATTTTCGTTGACGAAAGCAACTTTAATCAGGAGTCGTCCCGCTGACCGTCACTTCCCATCAGCCTCCCGCCCGTCTCGTGGAGCCATGCAAACACAGACCTCTGCATTTTCCCCCTCATCTACTTTGTTTTCCTTTCATACCCCTCCAGCGGGCCGCTCTTCCTCCCCGTCCCATTGTTCTGGCTCCGTCTTCTCCGTCTCCTGCAGACGGCGTGACAGCGGTTGGCCCTCCCTCTTGTTGTGCCTTCCCTCCCCAGAGTGACGGCAGAAATGATAAAAGCTGTTTACAAGTAACCGTAGGCGACATTGAGAGACTTCTTGCTTATTTTGTTCTGTTTTTCTTTGATGGCGGAGTCGTGTTTGTCGCTGTGATGGTGAACTGCAGCGCGGCAACCCGAGCAGCAGTTTAAGCTGGGACAGAAGTGCTTTTAAAGACTTCGACTGAGCCAGCTCCCGCATGTGCTGAGATGCAAAACTCAACACCTCGGTGTATTTCCAACAGGTAGAAAACCATTTATCACCGCCGAAGCTGAGGGGTGGCATCAGCTGCAAGTCTGAAATGAGAGAAACACAACGTACACACCGGCCTTTGGAGTCTGCAAGAGAGAAAACAAACAAACCGAAAAATGAACAGGCTGAGACACAAACAGCAACCATTCCAGATCTCTAAAACTGAATCAAGACTAGGCTACTGCGATTATCTGTCCCCCAAAACTGCTGAAGCTTTTGTCCACACAAACAGAGATGCTGCACGTGTATGGGCTCAAATTAAAGCCATAAATATTTTGTATCTGTAAATAAACTTTGTACTTGTAGAAATATTTTGTGCATGTGCAAAAAATATCTGTACTTGTAGAAATATTTTGTGCATGTGCAAAAAATATTTGTACTTCTAGAAATATTTTGTGCATGTGTAAAAAATATTTGTACTTGTAGAAATATTTTGTACATGTGTAGAACATTTTTGTAGCTGTGGAATTAATTTGTCTGTGTGCAACATTGGATATACAAAGCTACAAACCTTTTTTTACAAAAGCTACAAACTTTTTTTACAACTATGAATTATGGCACTGTTTTGACGTGCCAATAATAAGAGCCAATCAGCGATCTTTGGCGCGGGTTTCAAAGCGTTTCTGGAGAGCCAATAAGCACATTGCATCGCCTACTGACGTCGCCGACATATTGGATGTGGCAAGATTGCGCTGTAAACTAATACAAGTAAATGGACATGCACAAAATATTTCTACAAGTACAAATATTTTTTGCACATGCACAAAATATTTCTACAAGTACAAAGTTTATTTACAGATACAAAATATTTATGGCTTTAATTTGAGCCCATACACGTGTCCTAGTGCTAATTATTAGCCCAGCAGTACCCAGTCCATTTCCAAAGCTTGCAGAGATATGATGGTGATTCATAAGCCCGACAGAGAGAGTCATGTCGGAGCGACTGGAAACAAGCGTTCATGACAACTGTAATGAATCTCCTTCATCTCTCACTCCTCCTGCTCTCCCGGCACCCACGTCGAATGCTGATCACCCCGTCCCTATTCAACGGACTCTAATTGCACGCTCTTTCTCTTTCTGGACTCTGCTTGCTGCCCCCCCACCCCCGTCGATTTTCCATTTTCAGACGAACAACCTGGCTAGACCCGTTTCCTCTCTCCCTCCCTACCTCCTGATTGATTCTCACCTTTTCCATTCTTGCAGCTCACCTCATTAACAGAGCCCTCCCTTCTTCCCCCCCATCTGCTCGTTTCCTCTTTCGCCTCCCACTCTTTCCTACGTGCGACCCCCCCCGCCCTTCCTCACTTCCTGTCCTGCCGTCTCTGAAAGTGCCGGCAGCCGTCTCAGATTGTGCCGAGACCCAGCGACACTCCCTCATTAGGACGGAGGATAATGAAGTAACGGAGAGACTCGCTCATCAGGGGAGGTGGGAACGGCGGGGCGCTCGCGCCAATCCGTCCGCTCATCCATCCATCTTTGAGTTTAATCAGCGGCACACAATAGGATGTCACCTGCTCCTGGGTGCAGCCTCTGGAGGGAGGCGGTCATGCTGTCACACACCATTTGAGTGAAGCAGCATCGCTGCTGCGCGCTCTTTAAGGCCTCCGTTTCTCCACGGCTGTCGCTGTTCATTTAGTCTCCCTGGGAACGAGCGGGAAGGACCCGGCGCAGTTAGTGCATCTTCCACTGATCCTCCAACACACATCTATCATGATGTTCTTTGTTGGTTTTCTTCCTGACATCACAGAGGAAACGTGGGGATGGGATGTTATGAATGTTTGCTTTCATGTTGGAGCGTATGTCTGCATGTGTACACTGATGGTTAGCACATGGCTAACGTAAACCCTTTTCACATTGGCCGATACTCAAATCTAGCGAGTTGTCCTGTTTTTTGACACAGGGTTGCATGTTGCATGTAACTCCCCTCTGATGGGACACCTAATCGCAAGTGCAGCCAGATCCTGTTGTTATTCAGCGCTGGTTCCCCCCCCGCTCCATCTCCTGCACCGGCCAGCTACTCATTAGCTCAGACTAATGTGAACAGAAGTGAGGCGGGGGGGCGGGCTGTGGGTGGGATTCGTTTGTGACAAGACGAGGATGTCTTCAAGCTCCTCATCCGTTGTGGACCCTATAAATTAGTTTATTACAGAACCGTAATCTGCAACTGGCTACTGAATGACAGACCGGACTCGTTAACAAAACATTTGTGTGTGTGTACTGTATTATCTGATTTGTGCGCATTATTAGATTTGTGCGTAATATTAGATTTGTGCATAGTACTTGATTTGTGCGTATTATTAGATTTGTGCTTAGTACTTGATTTGTGCGTATTATTAGATTTGTGCTTAGTACTTGATTTGTGCGTATTATTAGATTTGTGCATAGTACTTGATTTGTGCGTATTAGATTTATGTATGAGTAACTTGCTCGAAGTTACGGACAAAACGATAATTAAGAATTCAAAAAGCCTCCTACACGCACAAATCGTTAAAAACGGGTGCACGAATCACCTGACACACAACCCTATAGATACACACAAATGGTTTTGAGACTTGTCCGTACATGTACATACCCAGGGTAGGCTACCTAAGTCGGTAAACTTACTTCAGACCACCGTGATGCCGCCATTATCGTCTTCTTGCCTCCCGATTTGACCGTCAGTTTTTCCACCACCTAGTGGTCGTTGCTTTAAAACATGTAATTACATTTGTAAGGCTCATAAATGCATATCTGTCCATATTAGGAATTATAGACTAGTACAAAGTAAATGTGTTATAACCATGGGGTGCTGAGATATTCTTATAATAACGTAAATGGAAATAATGCTTGAGGCTTGAATCTGTGAGGCTTAAAAAATAGTCTCAAAACCGTTTGTGCCTATCTGTAGCTTTGTGTGTGTGAATCAGGCGATTTGTGCGTATTTAACAACTTGTGTGTGTAGGAGGCTTTTTCAATTCGTAATTATCGTTTTGTCCGTAAGGTCGAGCAAGTTACGCGTGCACAAATCTAATAATACACACAAATCAAATACTATGCACAAATCAGATAATACACACACAAATGTTTTGAGTCGATTTTCTCTCCATATTTACCAAACTCCCAGAGTCTCAGAAAGAAGTTATGTGCGGTCAGCGAACACGACTGAAGGAACGGCAGAGGGAGACTGCTGGTCATATTATTTTAGGTGAAGTTGTGACACAAATCCCGTTGTTATTCAGCGTGGATCCTCCAGCCGCTCCATCTCCTGCATCACCCGGCTCATTGATGCTGGTGAAGCCAGCGACGCCAACCAGACAGACAGTGGGTCGTCGTGTCACTTGGTACCACTGGGAAGTTGAACATGGCATGAGTTCAGCTTCACTCGAAGCTGAAAGAGTTAGAAGAGCCTACTATAGTAAAAACAAGATTATTTAATCTAAACCTGACGTTTGATTACTGCCAGAGCTGAAATGAGGACTTCCAGAGCTCGTGTCAAGCACCCTAAAATATCCAGTAGTTGGCTGACTGACGAGGCCTGGTGGTCCCCGTGCTGAGCTACGACGCTACCTTGTGCTACCTTAAATCTTTTCTGATTGAATTATTTTGAGGCTGCCATCAAACCATAATTTGTAACAATTAATGTCAGAGTAAATTTAGTTTGAATGGTGCAGGACAACCTGGAGGACGACTGTAGGCTACAGGAGGAGCCGTCCAGGTCCAGCTGCCAAATGCAGTGGTCTGTTAGTACAATCACTCCTCAAAGTAAGAGTGACGATCCACCGTTACGCCTTTACTCCCAGCTGTAAGATCAAGATAGTGTACAATACAAAAGACCATGCTCTTAAGTAGGAATGAATTCTTGGTTTTTATCACCTGATGAGGAACATAAAAATTACACAGACACCAACATCTCATTTCAACGTACCGTATTGTCCCGAATATAAGACGACCCCGATTATAAGACGACCCCCTCTTTTTCAAGACTCAAGTTTGAAGAAAGACTTTTTGAACACGAAATTCAATTTTAATACAGAAAATAATTACAGTACATCTGAAACAAATGATTATAACAATATATTCGAGAGAAAAAGCATGTTATTTTGCCTCATTGAAATCATTATCTTGAAGTTTGCATCATAACTTCTCCTCAGCTGCCGGTTAACCTGCCGATCTTCCACCCACTTTTCTCCAGATTGTCGCTACGTTTCTCCACTTTCTGTTATCTCTTCTCTTGTTTTCTTCTCTTTTCTTTCTTATACTATTTCTTATTTTTCTTCTTCGTGACAGGGGTTCGCTTTGGCCTGGGGAGTTAAGTTCAGCATTCGCTTTAAAGATATACAGTATGTCGCCATCTAGCGGTGTAAATGGGTATAACGTCTAGACCCCGAATGTAAGACAACCCCCACTTTTTCAGTCTTATTTCAATGCAAAAAACACCGTCTTATATTCAGGCCAATACGGTATTTAACTCTGGTCACCACAATAAAATTCAGTCCAACATGACGAGTGATTAAAGGGATATTATTACTGTATATGTATGAATTTATCTATACTTTTTCTACTGGGCTTGTGTGACGTATTTATGAGTGATTAATGTCTTACCTGCTGCAGACTGCAGTCACAGCTCTCGTTTAATGATGGGAGTTAGGCAAAGGGCAGGAAGAAGGGGATAAAAGAGACCATTATCAGCATCTGAAACAACCTCAGAAATGTCACAGCAGATCCAGTGAGAGCTGTATTGTGGTTTTAAACTGTGTCACAATCACTAGAGCCACATATCGCAGCCCCTCGTGTAACACATGTGCTCTCTGCAGAAGGAAATGTGGTGTCAGGGTTTTAATACATCTAACCAGCGTTTGCTTTAACTGCTGTGAAATTTATGAGGTGCGAGTTGTTATGGATGGCTCCTCTATGCCCCTCGTTCTGAGGAGGTGTTAACCGAGCCCCCGCTCAGAACTCCTCCCCAGGGACCAGAGGGTTTTCTTTCAGCTTGCCTTCATTTCATGCTCTCTCTTTACTCGTAATGGGTTAACAGAAATCCCGTTAAATTTTTCACTGAGGTTCAGTAGAAAAAACACAGAGGGGTCTGATGAGCCCGTTCATCACAGAGAAGACGGTTCTGGGAACTAAATTATGAGGGAAATGTATCTCCCACAACTCTTTCAAAGTCCAGACTTTCAAGTCAGTTGTTGGCAATAAGAAGGCCGACCAGGAACAAGGGATTGGGCTTTGTTGTTTCTTGTTTCATTGACATTTATTTTTACTTTTTCTCGTCCTTGTTCCAAACTGTTTAATCTCTTTTCCTGCCGTTGTATATGTTGGAAAGGGCTTTGAACTGCAAATGGATTTGAAATGCACCATATACAGGGAATAAACTGGACTTATCTCGTTAACGCTCCGTGCCGGGAGCACAATGACTGTGAGATGCTTCACAGAAGTCCACTTCAAATGAAAACACAGACAGACTTTCTGATCCAACTTTTCCCCTCATTTGACTGGTAGCTGAATTCATTTTAGTATCTGTATCTTAGTATCTTCAGTATCTGTTGCTGTTCATTGAAGCTCCGGGTCGCTCCCTTGATGCACAAGCTAACTTCTACAACTACTGCTATTTCAGATTCAACTAACACGACCAATGTTGCTATTTCTGAAACTTCTGCATTCACTAAGCTTTTGAAATATTTGACTGAACTATTTATGCAACCACGACCACTGAAATGACATGGCATCCTTTTCAAAGGTTTCAAAGGCTGGACGTTGGCTGAGGTGTGTTATAAGATAAGATAAGATAAGATAGTCCTTTATTGATCCCCAGAGGGGAAATTTGGGTGTTACAGCAGCTCAAAGTCTGATACATAATCAGGACAACATGAACTCGGACTAAATAAATGATAAGGATAAATTATAAGCAGTACTGGAGTTGAGGGGGGATGAGGGGGGATGAGGGGGGGTGGCATCCCCCCTGAAATAAAAACGGTCCAAATCATCCCCCTGTAAAACTGCCATCCCCCCTTTCCATCCCTTATGTCATTTCATCAATGAATGTGGTTTTACTGCTATTTCAACATTTAGAGTCATCACCAGAAAAATAACACCAGAAAAATAACTTATTTGTCAATTTTCACCTGTTTCAAGTAGATTTTCACTTGAAATAAGTAGGAAAAATCTGCCAATGGGACAATATTTATATTCTCATTACAAGCAATAAAATCTGGTTCCACTGGCAGATTTTTCTACTTAAGTGAAAATCTACTTGAAACAGGTGAAAATTGTTGTTTTTTCCAGTGATGAGTCTTGTTTTAAGTGTAATGAGATTTTTTTTAATAAAATGAGACATTTTAACTAGAAATAAGACAAATATTCTTGTTAAGATTTTGAGTTTTTGCAGTGATCCATTTTACTTATCCTGTGAAGGACAGGGGCATATTGATAAGTTCAGAAAACTGTTTATTGTTGTGTTTTGATGTATTTGATGTAAGCCCAGTGGATATTTAAAGCTTACAAAATGCTGCATTTAACTGCTGCATTTAACTGCTGCTATGTCATTCCTGCAGTATTTCTGCAGGTTTTTTTTGTTCAGTGCTAGTATTTTTAATATATTATATTATATTATTTGTATTCAGCACAAATTATCTGTCCCAATATGATAAAATCCACCATCCCCCCTGATTTTTTTTTTACAACTCGAGTACTGATTATAAGTATGAAAAATAAAAAATAAAAGAATGGGTTATGGGTGACAGCCGAGGACGAGGGACTTGGTGTGCAGAACCTCGGCTTCCAAAAGTGGAAGATGAAGCCGACAGATGCTTTATCTCTCAGATATCTCTCTTTGAACGCACCCCCCCAGAAGAGCTGGAGGAGGCAGATGGGGAGTGGGAGGTTCATCTGCTCGCACTGCTGCCCCAAGACTCCAGGAGTGATACGCAGAAGTTGACGGGAGGATGGATGGAAGTTTGAAAGCTCAGAGGTTTATTTGATAAGCATACTTTGCAACTGCAAAGGTTTCAGTTGACAAACAACTCAATACCTCCACCTCACCATCCTGTTCAGAGCAAAAAACCACAATGGTCATTAATAATACAACAGAAATAAGCCAGTGTTTACAGAATGCATCGTGGGGTGCTGTAGAAACATGAAGAACAACATGGAAGAATGTGTTTGAATTCAAACTGACTGTTTTTTGAAGTTGCAACAGGTAGAAAAATGTTTCATCAATCCATTCTAAAGGAAAATAGAGAAAGAGACAAATTATAGTTTTGTGTTATTCTTTTTACAGTTTTAGAGTAATGCATTGATGTTGTGCCTGTGCAACATTATTACACATAGGAGACATATGTGTGCCGGTCCAGGCTACTTTCAGCTCAGTTTCACGGGGCAGATACCTGAGCTGAACCAAACTTGGTGGCTGCGTGTTGTTTGGGCCAGATGTCTAAAGGTCAAGCTGGCTCTGACACGTGTTGAAGCTCAGACGTGGCCTAAAGCACTGGTCCTAGGCTGGTGTGGCTTGTGGATCCACCATCACCCCTTTATGACAAGCTGTGAGCCAAATCATGGAAAATGTTCAAGTTTTCAAATATATTTAAAGAAAAGATGCAGTTTAAAGTTTTGATATTAACAGTGTGTTCAATAAATCAGGGACTGCACATTTCACTTTCCCTTATTCGAACTACCTCACATGTTTTATATCGTAATTCACCATGTAAATACCATGTAAATATTCAAGTTTAATTTGTCATTTTGATTGTGGACTGTTTATTTTATTCTTTATCTTAATTTATTCTATTCTATTACTTGTATTTTGCACCGTGGGTCAGAGAGGACTGTAATTTAGCAAATCTGACAATAAAGTCTGAAACTTGAAACTTAAAATAAGATAAATGTAACAACTGAGAAGTATTTCCAAAATGACAAAGAAATGTATAGCCATTGCTACATAAACTGAAAAGTAGAGTTAAAAAGACTCAAAAATATGTATCTTTACTTGAAGCAAAGTCCTAACACCTGCTGAAAACGGGTCCCGACCCTCCAGTTGAGAATCGCTGGCCTAAAGAAACAAAGAAAAGGCAGATCTGGGTTGTATCTGTTGGATATGTGATCCAGGGACTCGTCCCCAGACAGCAGCATCAGTCAACGCCGCAGAGAACTGCAGATGTGGTCTAAAGATGTAGGCCATGTTTGGGCATTTTTCTGAAATGTAAGGAAGAAAAAAGAAAATGTACATTTCAAATATGCACTATCCTACCTTAGGGGTGAATCTGGATATTTTTTCCAAATCTTTACCAAATACAGTAGTTCTTCATGACTAAACTAGTGCCTGAACAAAACAAATCAGCGTGTGGAGAAGTGAATAGCATGTAAAATAAGTACAATAAAACTGTGAATCCAGTTGAAAGGTACTGGTTTAGGTTCAAGGTTGGATAAATGTGTTTCCCAGATGTTAGTGTCTGATTTTAGGTTACTTATCATTCACTTCTTATTCTTTCATGCTCGTTATTTATCCTTGCCATCCTTTCCTCTTCCAAAGAAACGTCCTCAACGCTGCCACCTCCAACCCGTCTTGTCAAATAAAACAGTTTATTATTTTTTCATAACTCTTTTTGTCAGACAAATAATTTAGGCGATCCTTTCGCCTTCAGCAGAGTTACAAGATGTTGTGTGATATAGTCGTTTATCAGGTGATGTTGACAGGGAGGCGTGACTCACCTGTCAGATTAGACAGGTGAATCCCACCCTCACCTGTCCCCCCCCGCACCCCTCCAGGACTTTAAAGGGGACCTATTATGGCATTTAATGTCTATTTTAAACAGGCCTTGAATGTCTTAAAAACAAGCTTTTGATTGTTTTTTCTATATAAATTAGAAATTCAGCCTCTGGGGCATGTCTTTATCTTCACCGTTTCTAGCCTCATTATCTATGCAGGATTCTGAGTGGGTAGGGCTATGATAATGAGGTCTGTGCTGATTGGCTGCCTGAATGACGCGATACACCGCTACGAAAAAATGGCGGAAGCTCCGGCCGGCGGAGTTAAGCCTGAATTATGGTTCTGCGTTAAATCGACGCAGACACTACGCCGTAGGCTCTGTGTTGGTGTAACGCGGAACCATAAATCAGCCTTTACACCATGTCATGCATGCGATGCGAGCGAGCGTCAGCGTCAAAATCAATTCCATTGCTTTATTTTCTATTGGACTGTCCTAACTGGCCGCAGCGACGCGCCGTTTTGAGCTGAACATTAGTCGAACGTCCTGCTTCTATTTTCTTCCTGTCGCTCGCGTTGAAAGCTGGTTGAAAGCGCTGTAGGAAACGGTCACGGATGGGGAATGGCTGATCCAGTTAGTTGAAATGAGAAGTTATCTCTATGATTCCTCCTCATTTCACTACAAAAACCTCAATAAAGTGGCAGCTGGCTGGAGGGAGATGGACAGAGAGCGTTGATGTCACGCAGTGCTACGTGATAGTCGGATGCTCGCATGCAGTTACACGGTTTTATAGTTGTGGGCGTGGTTTCACGCATCGGAGGCCAACCTCTCTGAACGGCTCATAGAAGTCACATCACACTGGAAGCATCATCCGGGCGGCTGTACAGACACTGCAGAATTTGGTTGCTTTCTTCCTTCTCTGAGTTGGCAGGCTGAGGGGAGACCACTTTATATTTTAAAGCAAGAAAAAACATGTTTTTCATAATAGGTCCCCTTTAAGTCGGTTTATTATTTTCACGTAGCTTAGAAAAAAACAAGAAAAAGACATGAATTACTAAGATTTTGATTCATAAGAATATACATGAGGTTATATGAGACGTGCTGCTTTTGTATGCGATTACCAAATGTCCAAAACTGGAATAAGGAGTTAAAAGTCTGTTTTTGTTTCTTTTACAGAGAACAGATTTCTGAAGAACTTTACTTTCACTTGAATAAAGACTGTATTGGTTTTCGGTTGCAGCCTTTAATGTGGATGAAAACACTTTGTGTCGTGTGCTCTGCAGGGCCCGTACGCCGACTGACCCCTAGACCGCGACGCCATGGGCTGTGGGCTGAGGAAGCTGAAGCCGGCTTCGGAGGAGAGCAGTCCGGGCAAGATCTACTCCACCCTGAAGAGGCCGCAGGTGGAGACCAAGACGGGCGTGGCCTACACCTACCGCTACCTGGACTTCTTGATCGGGAAAGATGGTAAGACGGACTTCTGTCTCCTCCTCCTGCTGGTTTGTTGATACCTTATGGGTAAACCTTCGTCTCTGGACCATCACACCACCCCCCCAAGTTTAACAGGCTAAAAACACACAACATTTTGGTTTACGTAGTATTTTATTGAAGAACCGCTCAGGAGAAACAACATCAAGTACCCAGATGGAGGAGAGCTCGCCGCCTGTAATTTCCATCACAATTTTCTTGTAATGACAGAGTTCTAATTAGTGCCTGTTGTCTGTGTAGCGGCATCTATTATAATATTCTTCTTGACGGTTAGTCAATCAAGCTTTGTGCTAATGATGTAGAACTCTCCCGGCCAATCAGCATCACAAGTCCTGCGATAAATCCCGTACGGTGGAGCTGAGTCTAGCAGGAGATGCAGGTTTAATAAAAAGGGGGGGTGGCTGGTTAGAGAGTCTCTTTAGGTCAAGGTCAGAAGTGTGAGACTTGGTTTCAGGCTCTGAGCGGAGCGATGAACGCTAACCGGGAGGATGTGGCTGTCATGCACAGAGATACGGGCTCTGCCTGTGTGGTGCATGAAAATATGGAAATGAATCAGTTGGAATCACAGAGATAGCAGCTCTCCAGCGATGCAGCACACACTCGGAGAGCGAGGAGTCTGCTCCTCGCCTTGTTGTTGAGAGGGAAGGTGGGTGTTGCTTCCTGACATTCACAAGAGGCAGCATGGTTGAAGGATGTCTTTGTGGGTTTGTTATTGTCTGAGGGGGGGGCGTTCATGTGTCTCCGTAATGCTCTCCAGAAAGTCAGCTGATCTGGTCTGAAACCGCTGGAATCTGAGGGAAACGTCACGCCTCAAGTCGACCTCTGTACGTTTGTTTCTGGAGACAACTTGGTGTTTTCAGGGAAAGAGACGGATCAAGAGCTGAAAACTGAAGCGACAAAACCGATATGTTGAGGAACAGAAGAGGAAAACATCAGCCATCGTGGGTTCAGATCGTTCGATTAAAATTATTATTATTATTTATGTTTATTTGATATGGACATAGCAATTACATTGGACAAACCAGATGCATTGTTTAAGTGTTTTAGCACAAGTGCTAATTCGAAACACTTCTCCATAGGCAGCTCTTGAAAAGAATAGAGAGCAATAAAATATTAAGATAACAAGAATGGGGGAAAAAAAGGAAATAAATAAAATAATAAAATAAATAAATGAAAAATTTAAAAAACAAACAAACAACAAAACAATTGGAAAGGAAATCAAAGAAATACAAACAATTTTTTTTTTTTTTTTTTTACCTTGTCTGCACACATATTAATGATTGATACCATGAAGGTAGAAACCAAAGGTATATATATGTGCATTATTACTATATTTAATATATATACATATATATACGCATACATATGCGTACACATACATAAATATACACATACAAACCCAGTGTTTTTTTTTTTTTTTTTTTTTGGGGGGTGGGGGGGGTGACGACATCCACTGCCAATCCAGGAAGCAGGAACACACGGAGACACACGTCAAGCACTGGAAATCTGCAACAAAAAACCACAAACAAAGCACGAAACCGGCCCGGAGCCAACCAAAACATGAACAGCAATCGACCTAAATCTTGAGATCTGATCGCAGTCTGAGCTAAGCTACCGCTACCGCTACCTAACCCCAAAAACTACAGAGCCAGCATGCAGGTGAACAAGCCGGTGTATGTCTATGTGTGTGTATGCGTGTATGTATATGATCATGCGTGTGTGTGTGTGATGAATACAAACAATTTTCAATTAGAAACATAAAAAGACAACAAAGCAAGCAGCCAACAAGTTAAAACTACCATATATAAATAAATGAACAGAAAGAGAGCGAGAGAGAGACATCGTTTCACTGTTATCAGGTACAACAACTTCCAAAAGGTGTTTTGGGGTTCATCCTAACCTCCACAGATGTCGTGACGTCTTTCTTGTGCTGTTGTTGCCCCTGTGGTGCAACCATAGGCTGTATAAAAAGAACTGGACAAGTCTGGACATCCCCCAGAGGTTCCTGAAGAGGCTTTTGAGCCCATGGAGCTGGTTTAGGTGCCTCCATGTCTTGGCGGGAGCCGACTATTGGCACTTTTCCACTAGCACCTACTGGCTCTACTCATCTCATCTCAGCTCCACTCAACTCTGTCTGTTTTTTTTCCATTACAATTCAGTACGTGGAGCAGAAAGAGGAGGGTTGGAGCGAGGGTTGATCGTAAGATCTAAACGAAGAAGACAACACTAAAGATGTAGAACCTGGAGGAGATGATAGATGTACTGCTGGGTCTGTGGCTTGTGTTCGATATCAAGTTAAAAAATCAGAGTGAGAGAAGCTTCAAGCGGCGACAGTTTTTAATGTTTTTTTGTTTGTCCCGGCGCTGCTGAAAAGTCCATTGGGAGCCGCGAGCAGCTATAAAGTGACAGAGCTTCTGGTGGATCTGGTCGCTTGTCTAGATCCCTTTTTTAATTCTCTCCTCAGCCACCAGGTTTATGAACATCTGCACCTCAGAGCTGGATCACCAAACAGACTTTTGCTGCCGTTGCCTGTTGAATAAAATGAACAAGAAGCCGTCAGAGTCGCTCTTTCTCTGATGTCACATCCTGACTCAGACGTCTGACTCCAACCCCCCGACCAATCAGTGGCCTGTAGTGTGATGATGTCAGATACAGCCGACTCAGCTTAGAACCTCGGCAGAATAGTTACAGAAAAGTATCTACTGGCACGTTAGACCCCTAGTGGGAAAGAACCAAACCAAGTGGAGGCGAGCCGAGCTGAGTAGGTACTAGTGGAAAAGCGTCATTTGAGCTATACAGAATAACTGGCCAACCCTAGCTGATGCCCACCGGACTTCCAGCTTCCTCCAGCGTGCCGTTTTAGCTTTTCAAATGCAAACCTGTGATGCTAAACAACATTACCTCACAATCATCCTCATCCATCCATAACTGGCATCTCCTGCTGGGGTTCTGGCCTCCGCCACGAAGCCAGTCGGTCTGAAAGGAGGCGAGTTTATAGCCACTGATAACTCAAGAAATGTCAGTTGTGGCAAAAACAGAAGCCGTGACGTTTCCTCCTGGTGTTTTCATCCGTTGACGGCGGTGTATCTGACATTCGGTGGTCGAGGGTACGAGAGTCGAGCTTCCAACAAAGCAATTGGAGGGACATTTCTGTCCTTTTTTTATAGACTTTTCCTGCACACGTGGAAAATTAGGATTAATTCTGTTTTTGAGCGTCACCAGAGGCTTAAAATAGGAGTTAATTTACACTTCTAATTCAAAACTTTCTCAGCTCAAGTCATTTTGCTCCCCAGAGAACATTTACACTCAATGCCTTTTTATGACTTGACCTCCGGATGATTTAACTCTGACCGCTTGTTGTTGTCGACACGGGAGTCACCTTTAACCTCCAGGATGGCTGCAGGTTAAACTCTTAAGCTCTTTACGTTGACTGACATTTGTTTACATGCACATAAAGTTTCCTTTGCCTACTAAAGTTTGCGTGGAAAACAGAGCAGTATTTGATGCACAGCGGCGTAGCCGGGGTTCCTGGTGTCGTTGGCCCTAATGCTCTTCTTGTTGCATCGCTCATGTTTTCATTCATGCTCTGCTGAGCTTCCAGTTCACTGCCGTGACCCAAACAAAACAAAGACACAAGCCAAACTACACACCTACCCAGATGCATCCGAGGCCTGTAACTCATAACCCGGAGGAGGAATGGTAAACACATGGAGCCTGTTTCACTGTCCGACTGTCACATTTACAAAGTAGAGCGTCTACCAGCGACGGCCGGGCCGAGGGTCTAGGTTAATTTAAGATTAGGTGTGGGACTTGAATGAGATTAATGTCAAATATATAATAGAGGTCATGGAGGTTAAGGTGCGTTAATGGGAAATAAATGTGTGGGTGTTACGCGGCGGGCGAAGGAGGAGCTGCATAGAGCCATCACTCAGTTATTTCAGTCCACGACAGTTGGGAGCCGGTGGGAGGGAGGGGGTTGGGTTAATATTAGCAGGGGCGTTGCAGCGGGGCAGTAGGGGGGCGGGGGGGCGGGTGGCGGCGTGCTACGGGAAGCAGGGAGATGTAGTGGGCAGCTTGTTCACACTGACAGTTGATTAGTCTCCATTAGTTGGCCGGGCGGACGGCGGAGGATGGATGGGGGAGTCGGGGCAGCATCCGGGGGCCAGCCGGGTTCTCTGTCCTCCATCACGCAGGACTTGACATGAGGGCGGGGCGGGGAGGGGTTCTGGGAGGGGCCGCCTCTCTTTTAGTTAAACTATGTGTGTGTTTACGGCTCATGGCCACATTTTTTACTATTATCTTCCCGTAAACGCTATAATGGGGGGGTTGGTCCTTACTGTAATCACTGTCCTGTTGCCGTTTGTCTCTGTCACTGTCGCAAGGCTGCTGGTGTGTCTTTCTCTCCTCACAATGTGTGTTTTCATTCTTTCAAGTGTGTTTTATTAGAGCACATTAAAATACAGTTACAAATGTTCAGTATACGCACATCAGTGCGCATAGAGTACAGGTCATAGTGCAATTTTTTAGTTTCTTAGAACATAATAAATGAAGAAACTGGTATAAAATGTGGAAAGCAAAATACAAAGAAAGAGAAATAGCTAAGAATAACAATAGATAAATTAATAAATAAAAAATAAATAAATAAAATAAAGTTAAAAATTCATAAACAGTTGATTTTAAACTGGATTAGGCAGTTCTTAGCGTTAATATAGCACTTATGGACGTGTTCTAAACCCATAGAGCATCCGGGATCTCAGTGCCCATTTCTTCCTCCCATTTTGTCCTTATTAAAGTGGAATTCACTGGATTGGTAGCTTGCAAGGTGTCATATATATATATAATATATCAATTTTTCCAAGCAAGTCATAGGCCGGAGGCATCTGTCAAGATTAGAGCCTTCGAAGGTCTCGAAATTTTGCAGATTCGTTCTTACATGTGCAAAAGAAGCAAATATGGCTTTAATGTATCAAAGTGTGTTTTCGTGCCGGTTCCTCCCAGGAGGTGTTACCTCCCCCCAAGTGTGTGAATTATTTTGTTGCATCGGCAGATTTTCGGGTTGAAGGGTTAGCGTGTTACTCATCGCTGTAATTACCTTGTACTGTGTATGTAAGTGAAGGTAATGATTCATGCGTCTGGCCTTTTCCTGCAGGAAACCTGTAAAATATTCAAGATTGTGAAGAAAAAAACAGTCCGCGGGGCCGTCGGGCCGCGGGGCCCGACCGTAAATACAGACACTTATATCCTTCGCTTCCGCGGTAGAAAATCAGTTCCCGTGTCATTTGTGTCTTTCAAACCTGTTGAATCGAATTCCTCCGTAATAAAACAATGGCAGAGTTTATTTCTGTCCTTTCGGTCCAGTCTCGCGGAAAAACGACTCTTTGCACCGTTAAATACGTTTAATTGCAGCTCCGTCGCTCAGGGGGGGAGTCTTTTGATTGACGGCTGCTGTGGCCAGTAGCTGGCTCTCATCACTTAGCGCTTGGAGCCGTTTTGGCTTCCGAGCTGTGAATAAAGACCTAACAGAGCATGATCATTCAACGGCCACGGTGACTGCAAGGCTCCGTCATTTCTGATGTTGGTACTAAAGCGGCGATCACGCTGTGGACCTCTGCGGTAAAAGTTAAGAGGTTTTTAGCTTTTTTAGTAAGAGAAAAATTAAAAAGCTAAAAGAGGGTGTAAAAGCACTCTTCAGAAACCCTTTGTGACATCACGGGGGGGTTGTCCAGTTCTTCTTATATATGTGTGGAAGTCGTTATCAGGCGAGTCCTTAAAAAGTCTTAAATTACATTTTTCATAAAATAAGGCCTTTAAATGTCTTAATTTGTCTTATTTGTCCAAGGGTCTTAATTTTTGATTGTTAATTTTAGAGGGAATTTATCTAGTCATCATTAAAAAGTTTTCTTACACTTTGAAAAGGGAAAGTTTTACCAGTTGTTAGACGCCTCAGTCAGTGTTGCCAGGTTGAGCGGGTTTCCACCTAGTTGGGCTGAAAAATTCAGGAGCAAAACAGTTGATAAAATTTTGACAAATTTTCCTGGTTTTTACAAAATATTTATGAGAAATGATTAACAAAAAATGTTTTATTATTGCAGAGAAAAGTAGAAACTTACACAATAAACTCACTGATATTTTATCTGCTTTAATCTACACAATTTAATTGTAGTTTTTGTTTGGAGCCTGAACTGTATTTGGCTATTAAGTGGTGTTGTGAAGCTTAATTTGCTTATGACTTGAAATGTATTATGCATTTGATAATTGACGGTTTTAACATAGAAGATGTATGATTTGGGCTGGTTTTTCATTATTTCAGTGGGTTTTTCATCGCGTTTGGGCTGGAACCCGTCAGCCAGATCTGGCAACTTCGACCTCAGCGCTGGATTTCTTAGTGAAAATGGTATTAAAAAGTCTTGAATTTAACTTGGTCCAACCTGTAGACACCCTGGTGATGTTTTCCTTTTCTAACCAGCTAAACTCGACTGAAAAGTACGGTGGCCGAGACCCGCCATTGCTGAAAATAAAAGTAACGCTGCAAACAGAAACAAACGCCGCTGCAAATAAAAGAAACGCTGCAAACAAATAGAAACGCAGCTGCAAATAAAAGAAACGCTGAAAATATAAAGAAACCCCGCTTCAAATAAAATAAAAAACGACGCAAATAAAAAAGCCACAACGGAAGTGAATTACCCGGGGCTGTTTTTGCCGATGCACCATTGTTTTTATGTGAGAGGTGTTGTTGTTTTTGTTGTTTTTATCATTAATAATAATGCCAAGAATAATCTAAAGCGTGGGTAACAATAGTTATTTGTGAATGTGAAGTTGAAGCTGTGTGTGGTGGTCAGGGACTTCTCCTCTCACGTAAAAAACACCGGTGCATCAGCAAAAATAGTCCCCGGTAATTCACTTCCGTTGTGACTTTTTTATTTGCGTTCATCAGCGGCGTTTCTTTTTATTTGCAGCGTTTCTTTAATTTGCAGCGGCGTTTGTTTCTGTTTGCAGCGTTACTTTTATTTTCAGCAATGGCAGGTCTCGGCCACCGTAGAAAAGAGACTAAATGTGACAGTAAACAAACAAAATGCAACCTTCACGTAAACGTACAACACTGTGCCCCTCCAGCCTCTTCATGTGGATTGTAGTTCACTCTTTTACAAACCAACCTCCAAACATTGTTTCATGTGCACGAGAACAGGATACCGGTGAGACAGATGGCCGCCCTTTATGGGCCTCCGTCTGCTGGAGGTTTCTTCCTCCCTCTCCACCGTCACCTTAACTGAGCTTGTTTACCTCTCGTGTAAATCGCCTTGAAATTACTTTTTTGTCAGTATGCAAATGAACCGAACTGAGCTGCTGTGAAGAGGAGTGGAAATCTGGCTCGTGGTCGTGTGAATACGAACAACGATATGAACATTTAATAAGAAAACATTACAGTAAAAGGATGAATTCACCAGCAAGTCCTCGGGGCTTTAACAAAAGATGGAGTTTCCATTTGCTTGTGATACTGATACCGTCACATGTCGCTGCACGTACAGTGAGCCGAATAGAGAGAAGTGGGGAAAACGTCAAACGCATCATTTCCTGTTCGAGGCTCCAGTGAGGTCGCCTAAAACTCAGTTTATTCTTCTACATCTACATGAAAAAGAAAGTTCTTCTGAGTTTTGGGGGATAAGCATTTATGGAGAATAATAATCAGGTCAATCTGGTCTGGAGTTGGTTCTGGCGTCGTAGACGCACCAGAGTTCATGGTCGACTTAAAGACAAGTCGTCCGGGTCCTGGAGGTGCGAAAAAGCCGAGAGCATCAGCACCAACACGCTGATATTTTCCAGACGCGATGCCGTGGATTCAGCCAAACATCCCACGCCGGGTATCGATCCAGAAGTCTTGTGGTTTTGGTTCAGATGCTTTTGTTTTCTGCTGGAGAGGGAAGAACAAAACTGTTGCACCTCAGTCTGAACCTTCTGGTTTGGACTGAACTTTTATTTATCATCCATCCATCCGTCCGTCCGTCCATCCATCCATCCATCCATCCATCCATCCATCCATCCATCCATCCATCCATCCACCCTTCTATCATCCATCCATCCATCCATCCATCCATCCATCCATCCATCCATCCACCCTTCTATCATCCATCCATCCATCATCCATCCATCCATCCATCCATCCATCCATCCATCCATCCATCCATCCATCCACCCTTCTATCATCCATCCATCCATCCATCCACCCTTCTATCATCCATCCATCCATCCATCCATCCATCCATCCATCCATCCATCCATCCACCCTTCTATCATCCATCCATCCATCATCCATCCATCCATCCATCCATCCATCCATCCATCCATCCATCCACCCTTCTATCATCCATCCATCCATCATCCATCCATCCATCCATCCATCCATCCATCATCCATCCATCCATCCATCCATCATCCATCCATCCATCCATCCATCATCCATCCATCCATCCATCCATCCATCCATCATCCATCCATCCATCCATCCATCCATCCATCATCCATCCATCCATCCATCCATCCATCCATCCATCCATCCACCCTTCTATCATCCATCCATCCATCCATCCATCCATCCATCCATCCATCCATCCATCCATCCATCCATCCATCCACCCTTCTATCATCCATCCATCCATCCATCCACCCTTCTATCATCCATCCATCCATCCATCCATCTACCCTTCCATCCATCCATCCATCCATCCATCCATCCATCCATCCATCCATCCACCCTTCTATCATCCATCCATCCATCATCCATCCATCCATCCATCTACCCTTCCATCCATCCATCCATCCATCCATCCATCCATCCATCCATCCATCCATCCATCCATCCATCCATCCATCCATCCATCCATCCATCCATCCACCCTTCTATCATCCATCCATCCATCCATCCATCCATCCATCCATCCATCCATCCATCCATCCATCCATCCATCCATCCATCCATCCATCCATCCATCCATCCATCCATCCATCCATCCATCCATCTACTGACTCCTCCCCCTAAAAATCAGCTGCTATAAACGGATCCAAAAGTACAAATCTGTTTTCTGTTACAGGAAGAAATAATACGATTAAATTAATGAGTTATTTTTAATTTGCTGCGTGCAGGATCAGGAACTATTCAGTTGCCTCATCACAGTTTGTTTGGTATTGTTGAGAAATGTGCTTAATAAGAGAAAACGTCTGACAAACTAAATGCAGCTCCAGTTTTCTGCCTCAGCATATTTAACAGGAGACAAATTAAAGGCTGACTCCTCGTCTCCCTCTCCTCGGAGGTAGAGCCTGCCCTCGCCACGCCGACTTCATTCCTCTGCTGTGGCGTTAATAACATTTCTAATCATTTCTCGCCACAGCGTTAGCTCGTAGCTCCGCTGCCGTTGACGCCGCCACGTCGCCGCGGGTTCCTCTCCAGCCCCCGAACGCACCAAAATAACACCTTTTCAGAGCAGCAATGCTGATGAAAGGAGGAATAAATTGGTGGAGAGCTGCATGTTATAAACCCCCTTTAAATATCAGCACGAGCTCACTGGTGAGTAGCTGCTGCTGTCTCGTGTTTCCCCGTCACATCGGTTCGTCTCCGTGGTCATTCTGCTACCACTCCTCCACCTCCGAGGGAAAAAACAACAGAGTCTATTTGATATTGAGATCATGACCCCACGGGAAACTGAGAAAGTGCTGGTCTGCTGCCGTGCTAGATGGTGTGGAAAGAAGCCATTTCACTCTTAAGTACGAGCGCGGCTGTTTACCAAAATACGATGAAATGTGAAATCTTGAAAACGTCGGAGGGAATGAAACGCTGGAAACTTGCTCCGCATGCTGAGCCTCCGCCGCGTGTAGGTGGAGAATACTGGAAAATAAAGACGTCGCCCTTGACATCAAAGCTGGTTAGCGGGCGTCTGAGGCCCACACACACACACACACTGATATGATCTCGGGGACTAGACGCATCATTTATATGCAAAGCCCCGAGAGCCCTGAGTCTCCTTGTTAATGTGAGCTGTAGCATGGAAGGCAGGTGAGTGACACCCCCCCCCCCTCATCCTCCCACCATCCCTCCTCTCAGATATAAGACCGAGCCGCGAGAGAGGTCAGCGGGAACGCCGCGTGCTGGAGTGGCTTTCCGAGGAGAGATTAGTCCGCGGACGGCAGGGGAGCTGGGCTTTATCCCCCCCGGCTCCTCGGCCTGAGAGGTGGAATTGAACCTCCGCCACTGAAGGGAAGAGTGACATTGAAGGCTGAATTCATGGTCATCTGGGTTTTTTTTTTCCCCCTATTTCATTTCCATTATACTCCCAGTGACCAAGGTGTGGCAGCTCACATCTAAACATGGATGAACGATGGATGCAGAGTGGGAGAGTCGGTTCTGGCGCAGTGAGAAATGGTGGTCATGGATCACGGAAAAAATACTACGTTAACGGTTTCCGTCCAGCGGGATCTCCTCGGTGAAAATAACCGGTCGAATCAACAGCATGATCGGATCGATTCTCTTTAAAAAGACAGTGCTCCTAATCGTGCATAAATGTGATATTTTAGATGATTTTACCTGATGCGTTAAAAAAAATAAATAAAAATATTTCAAACCTAATCTACAGGACTGTCTCAGAAAATTTTAATATTTTGATTTTCTGTAATGCAATTACAAAAACAAAAATGTCATACATTCTGGATTAATTACAAATCAACTGAAATATTGCAAGCCTTTTATTATTTTAATATTGCTGATCATGGCTTACAGCTTAAGAAAACTAAAAATATCCTATCTCAAAAAATTAGAATATTCTGGGAATCTTAATCTTAAACTGTAAGCCATAATCAGCAATATTAAAATAATAAAAGGTTTTGCAATATTTCATTTGTAATGAATCCAGAATGTATGACATTTTTGTTTTTTTTAATTGCATTACAGAAAATAAAGAACTTTATCACAATATTCCAATTTTCTGAGACAGTCCTGTAAGTTGTCATTTTTGTCAAATCTAGCTGGGAGAACATAATTTAGTTTTTTGAAACCCAGGGAGATTGACTTTACGAATCAGCCCCCTAGTGGTCAGTCGAAGAATTGCAACTTCTCTTAGTTCCCCGTGGGATTCAAACATGAAGCAAGGAGGTAAAAAACAGGGAAACAATGGCCCATCCAGTCTCTGGTGAACATGCCAGTCCCAGAATCACTTAGGGAAGTTGGGATGCTGCGGCTGAAAATCTCGACAAGCAGGTAATTACATGCCGACACGTCAAAACTACAAATATGCATCCCCTTCGGAAGCAGCATGACTGTAAAAACACCAGCCGATCTTGGCGGATGACCTTTGCAAAGTCACTGGAAATCACAGCGTGTTTGTGCGGTTTGGGGGCGTGGCTTCGGAGGCAGGTCGGAAGGAAATGGGCGGTACTTTTCAATGGTTTGTTTTTCTACATTTCTCTGACTCTTCCTGGCTTTTCCAACATGAAGCCGACCTTTGACGCTAGGAAGTGGATTCCCATGGTGTTACAGGCATGTTCAGGGCTCTTTGAGCTCCACACCAGCCTTCGATGTTTGGCTTTTCTGTTACAGCAGAGTCAGAGTTGGAACTTTTCTTTTATAACAGACTTTTTCTCCAATTACTTGATTTTTATTCAATGCAAGCAGAGACTGCCTGTGAATGTCTTGGTGACCAGGTCTTTGAGGTGAAATCCTTTCAAAAACTCAGTTTAGGCCATCACTGTTATATTTCTCAACAGTGGAATCCTGGGAATCCAAACAAGGTTGTCAGATCTGAGTCTGAGAATCGACCGATCCAGAAGGACGAGAATCCGTTAGAGGAGCCAGATTCGACGTTCCTCGTCAGCTGAGTCTTGCAGACATGTGCATGAAATATGCACGAGCGCCGATGGTGCAAACCCAAACTTGTGTCATCGCTTCTTGTCGCCGCCTTCATCCGTACTCAGCGCCGCTCAGGCGGGAAACACGGAGGCCCCGGTTTCGCCGAGACGCAGATGTCACAACGGCGTTTCAGTCCCGAGACGGAGTCGCAGTTCAGCAGCTCCCACTTGTTAAGCTGCAAACAGCTGCAACTGCGGACAGTTTTCAGTGACGGGAAACGCAGATATCTGCCGAAGTTTCTTCCTCTTTCTCTCCCCCTCCCTCCCCTTCAGCAGCATGTTCAATATTAGCTTTCCTCACGGCGCATTGTTTTCCCTGCAAACCCTGAAAAAAGAAAACAGAACTGTTTTCCTCATGATTTGATTGCAGGCGTTCGGGCCCGACTGTTTCCCCGGCTTCTCAGCTGGAGGGGCATTTCTTATTGGAAAAAACCATGAAGGGGTCAGGAGGCCAGGGAGAAAGCGGAGGACCGGAGCGGGCGTGCAGGTGGATGTGCACTTGGATTTTAATATATATCGATATATTTTCAAACGCGATATGGTACGAGACAATATCGTTTATATCGATTATTTAAAAATAAGAATATATATATATTTTTTTTATGATTTTGATATAGCTTATTTTGTGACAAATTGAATGTTTTATTTGAGATTTGCACAAATGTTTTGTTATTTGCACAACTGTCAACCTCCGTGGAAAAGTCTGCCTGTTACTGTCTACATTGTATTAATTGCACAGTGTATTTTGATTTAATTGTTATGCAGGAAAGGGATATTTGTTTTATTTTATTCAAGAAGCATTTTTATTCTATATATGCAGGCAGTTTATTTTTATTTCATTTGTTTTTTACATTTTGATATTGTGCAGAAGTCTGTTAATAAAGGTACCTGTGTGACATTTGGCACGAGGCTTTGTATTAAAACTGACTGTTTTTTTAAGGGTTTGCCTCAGAAAAAATGAAGCTAACAGAGATGCTATGCTATAATGCTTTGGGGGAAACTCCAATTATGGCACAGAAAAAATATCGATATATATCGAGTATCGTCATTCAGCTAGAAAATATCGATATATGACTTTTGGTCCATATCGCCCAGCCCTATGCACTGGGAACGGCTCCCGAGATCCTGCAGAATTTCAGAGATTCCAGTTTGTAAATGACCTTGTTATCAAGCATCACAAAAATAATACGTCCTGAGGCGCGCTGGCTTTTTTTTTTTTGAGATATGAAATGTGCATGTGGGCGGAGAACCTGCGTTATTAGATGAGTAAGTAAGTGAGCGTCTTGAGGAGAGAGGAAATGAGGGGGGGGGGTTGACAGCGAGATAGGGCCTGTGTGCGGTTCGTATGTACACGTGTACACAAGCGGCGGTCTCAGAGCCTCCGTGTCTGCAGCTCGGGTTTTGTTTGCACGCCGCCGCCTCCTCCTATCCTGACCGCCGCTGTTTTCCTGCCTCCCTGACAGACAATACGCCTGAGCGCCCCCTCAAAGCTTTATTGGCTCTTATTGCCCTCTCACTCAGATCCAATATGTCTGTATTGATTGTGTTGAAATGCAATCAGGGGCCTCCACAGCCGAGGAGCAAACAATCCAAATTTAACAAAACACCTCCACCCGTCCTCCGGCTCGGCTCCGATGGCGGCTCTCGCGGAGGAACAAACGTGTTTATGTGTGCGGGGGTGAAAAAGAGGAACTTTGGGTGGCTATTGTTAGACGCCGAGATGCCTGTGAGGCAGCAGAATGCACAGGAAGTGACCTCATCCCTGACCCCTCTTCCTCAGTAGCGGCCAAAGCAAAAGATGTTTTTGTTTTGGGTTCAACTTCAGATCCCCAGATGTCATTTTATGGACGAGACAAAAGGGGAATCTAAAGTTGACTTTGCGTGGGGAAGGCAGAGTTTGTTGCTACTGGTGACCTGAAACATAAACAGGCTTGGAGGAAAAGAGATGCTCAACATTCCTCCCAGAGGTTTTCTGATCCCGTACAGGAGCACATGTGATCGGGAACCAAAACAAGCAAAACAATCATCAAATCCCGACTTATTAGATCCCTCCCAACGTGGAGCATTTGCACGCCGACATTTGCCGAGCACACACCCCAGCCTTTCCATCAGAAAGAAATTGGTGTGAAGACGGTGAATAACTCTGATAATGAAATGCTCAGCCGTCTCCCCGCTGAGATCGGAGCCGCGTTCGTACTTTGATCAGTTTGAAGGCGCCGCTGCTCCATTCGTGCACAAGACACAAGAGGCTGCAGCTTCATAAAGTGGCACATATTAATTTGAAATGTCATGAATTCATTTCGGGGGAGCCAACCTGAGCTGCTGGAAGAAGAACCCCAAAAAAAAAAAGTGAAATCTTTTTGTCCCCAAAAAGAAAACAGCTTTGTAAACACGGATGATTCACCGTGCAACATTTTCAGTAACATTTTTGCTTGACTTTTATTTTGTACTTTTCTACAACTGTCATTAATCATTTTATCCCTCAAAAATGAGTCATTTTCTGGAAACACGCACCTGAGTGTGACATTTTTGCAAAATAACAGACAGTGACAACATAACGGGAGTTCATTTAGAAGAGGTTAAGAGCCTCCATGTGAGCTTTTTCCATTAAGACTGTCGATAGCAGGACACAGCCGTACGTGTGGTATCGAATCTGCACGCCGTGACCACAGCAGGACAACACAGCGGCAATAAAGCGCCGCTGTCATCAGTACCAAACGATGGATCCACAAAATAAAGCATTCGGGCATCAACAGGACTTTTACACGCTTAATTCATTTTTACCGGTCAGATTTGGGTAGGTACTGTACACCCACAATGCAACAGTGGTCAAGTAGAGGGGAGTGAAGTTCACCATAGCAACCTAACGGTGGCTAATAGAGAATCCCACTATTGGTAATAGTGTAATTTTAGCTGATAGTATTGATTTGCCACTGATGGTGAAGCTGCCAGTGTTCATTGATTACATTTGACTAATGGATGTGTTCTGTAATCTGCTTTTCATCTTCATAGCAGACACATTTGGCACTAATCTGGACCTACTTAGGCCCTCATAGCTCAGTTACAGCACTTGGAAGTGATGTATGCGCTATAGATGTGGCCCGGATATCGTGAGCTGGTTTTTAAATGTGTTTAATGTGGCAGTGATGTGAGAGGAAGCCGTGTTCCAAAGGCTCAAAGATTAATTTGAGCTACGATATGTTTAGACGCTCACCTTGATTCAACCGATCAATCAAAGGCAAATGAAGCTGTAGATGTGGGCCACATGTGGGTCAAACATTCTTTGCCGTTTGAGCAGTTTCGACCACATTCTCTGAAATTTGACCACGGAATGTAATCGAAGTACAACAAAAATGAATAAACGACAAAATACCAAACCTGTTAGCCAACTCTGACCAGCCTCCGTCTCGCTCTTGTAATGTGATGGTCATTTTAAACTCTCCTAGCTTATGTTTTGAATTTTTCCCCCAGACCGACTCAGTTAGCAGAAACTGACCACTTTCTGTCACAAGAAAGAAGGAACGACAGCAGAAAATCAGAGCTGCTGCCAAGTTTATCCCGACAGCTAAGTTGTTAGCCCACATTTGAACATAGCGTGACTTGACAAAACACAACTTATTGAATCCACATTAACCGATCATTTGAATTGCCTATGATTCATATTTTCTGCATTAGGGAGACAATGCTTGTAAAAATGTTTTATGCTGGGTTCAGGTCTGTTTTTCTGTGTTGCCACGGAAATATGCCACATGTCTGTTTTCTTACAGCAACACTGCCTGAAGCTGCAGCACAAGTTGACAAACTAAACAATGTCAGCTTGTCAAATGGTGACAGCAGCTCCAGTTCAGATGAACACACAAAAAAGAAAGTATAGCGAGTAACACGGTCGATAAAGATCTGAATTCAGTACCTTTGGGTACGTTTACTGGGACATCCACTCGAGGGAAGACTGAGATCCATTTTGAATTATTTCTATTCGTGAATAAATGTTCTCTGAAGGTTTTACCACATTGATGCACGGGAACAGTTGCCTCTCTAGGACCATTGCTTATATCCATCCCTCTTGGCATTGAGTTAACACACATCTGAATGGTCCCTATGCTTCTGTAGCGAACTGCACGCCTGCTGGTGATCGATTAGTTGCCCCTAGCAACCACTTTACCTCCTAAATCTTGTCCAAAGAGTTTTTTTTTTACTTTTAGCTTATTTTCAAAATGATTGGCATTACAGAAACCCGTTGCCATTTTTATTATTATTATTATACATTTTTTTAAAGGGATTGTAAGAGGAGAGACTCTACTTTTGCACATTTCATTTTACTTTAAAAATAGGATTTTTAAAACTATCAATAAATATCCCCATAATTTTAATTATACGGATCCCCAGAGACGCATCATCATCAGACATGAATAATGTTTGTGTAATCACTGTTACGGTCAGAACGGAGATATATATTCCTCCGTGCAGGTTTAAACGAGTAATTAGTCATTTATCACTTTGGCTCGGTCGGTTTCAGTGAATCTGTTACCGTGGAGGTGAAAACAGCATTTCTAAGTATATCCAAACAGTTGTTTTGACGGTGATTATGTTTGGCTTTCTTTTTGTGCCAAAGTGTATTCCCACTCCCATTAACCAGCTGCAGCTCAGACTTCCAAGACCCTCTGAAGTGGTCTGCCCCCCTCCCAGTGGACGTGTTGGGGTTTGGAAGCCAAACATTTATCAAAAGCATATTTGAAGTTCTCTCCAGTTAGAATGTTTTGGCACGAAAAGCGTTCCTGCTTCTGCAGCGCCACCCCTCCGCTACACGCCGAAACCCTCAGGACTCCCTGCAACCCTCAGTGAAAAGAGCATCTGTTTGATTTTAGGTCTAATTTAAACATGCATTAAGAAAAACCACTGAAAAATGCAGAGTCAGACCGAGTCTTTTGCAGCTGGTGTGCATCTTTAGACGGCTCTGTAAGTCATGCGGTGCCCTCGCGCCGCTTTACCACCGCGTTCCACGTAATTTGCCAAAACCTGTTGTCAGTTGGGGAAAGGAGACGTTTCAAACCTGCCTGCGTTTTTCAACCCATCACATGTAATGATGACATTCAAAACCAGGGTGCTGATTGGGGTCGATTAGTGCTCACGTTCCGGTTTGATTGCACCAACACCCAGGTGGGATGCAGAACGCAAGTCGCCAGTGTGATGAATCTGCTTTGATGGAAGGGAGACGAGGGAAAAGCAATCAGAGTTCATCATCCATCCTGCAGCATGGATGTGTAATTCTTTATTCTTCTGTGATGAAGGGCAGCGGCGCCCTGATTAGGTGGCATTTGTGCTGTATGATATGTGTATACAACGTTCAGAAGCAATCACTAGCAGGGCAATAACCTGTCCTGCAGATTTGCCTGTTTGAAGCTAAACATCTTCACAGAATTTTACCAGATTTTTCCCAAAAAAGAGGTGAATTTGACAACAATTCATTCACGTTTTACGTCCTAATGGTCTACGGAAGACTATTAGGGCCATGCAGGAGAAAAAATATTTGAGAGGGGAAGATTTTTTTTTTATTGTGCACAAAAAAGTCGAAATGTCGAGAAAAAAGTCGAAATGTTGAGATTAATGTTGAAATACAATTTCAAGAATTGTATTTATTTTATTTGATTTATTTATTTCAGATCCCCATTAGTTGCAACAGTACAAATATACATTTCTAAAAAACTTTTACAGTACAATATAAAATGTTAGTTAAACAGAATAAAACAAAGTAGATAACAAGTACAAAGAAAAAACAACTAAAAAGAAAAACAAGACAAAAAACAAAAACTAATAAAAACTAAAGATAATAAGAGGCAGAAAACAATGAAAAAAAAGAAAATGAATTTTCCTAAATGAAAAAACGAAATGAAAAAAACAAATAACCAAAAACAGATAGATTAAAGATAAATCCAAGTACAACAAAAGATAAATAAGTGCATACCAAATGAGGCAAATACAAAAACAAAAACAAAAAACGGCTAAAACCATTAGACACAATCTAAAACAACCAGTTTCTTTTGAACTTCCTTTCTTAGTTTCCTCTTGAAGCCAACTCTGCCACTAGTTGAAATAAGATTTTCTGGAAGTCTATTCCAGTAAGTAACTGCCCTGTACATTACTTTTAAGAATAAAGTCAAAATTTCGCGAATAAAGTGGAAATACATTTCGACTTTTTTCTCAAAATTGTACTTCAACATTAATCTCGACATTTCGACTTTTTTCTCGACATTTCGACTTTTTTCTCGAACTGCATAATGAAAAAAAATCTTCCTCCTCTAAAATATTATTTTAATTTTTCTCCTGCCTGGCCCTAATACTCTTCCGTAATGCACAAATCCCATTGTAGGGACATTTTCTTTTAAAATGGCACAAAAGATCAGTCTCATATGAAGTGAAAATGATTGTCTAACAATGTTCTGATCGTGCCACACGTTTTTTTAAACTCCGAAGCCGAAGCTCCATGCAGGTGTTGTTTTTCTCTTGTTTCCTTTCTAAAAACAGAACATGACAACCCGAGAAGATGCGAGACGGCCCGCCTGAAAGCAGCGACGGCTCTCGACTCATTCTCAGCTTATTGTTATAACCGCAGACAAAAGACAGAGGCAGGTGTCACCGAGGCACCGTCGGTGGTTAATTATGAAATAGATATCACAGGCGTACACTCGCTCCATCATAATTACACGCGCGTCTCGTTTTTCACCCGGGCGTCTGGCTGCTCTGGTCCAGCATTGTTTCCGGGGATTGGGATGACAGTGGTGGGATGAAGGTGCGCGCGAGGCGGGGCCACCTGTTGATCGGCGGGGGCCCCATCTGGAGGGAGATTAAAAATGCCGCTTTGAGCGCTGTCTATGATTTGACTTAATTATTTCTGGAGAGACCGGCTGATGGATTAGCGCTGTGTTTCTATCGGCTCCACGAGGCAGAGCGCCTCCGGGTCCCAGCGGCCCTCCGGCGCAGCCCACTGAAAACCTCACTTGTTTGAGACCATCCATCCATATTTCCCCACTTCAAAGAGTGAATTAGGATTAGATGATATATTTTTGTTCGTAGGAAGAACTAAAACGAACTTTTACTGCAGTATTGTAACTTTGAAGAAGAAAGTTGGAGCATGAATGACCCTCCTGAGATGATCAGCAGTAACCGGGGGCCTCATTTAAAATGGACTGCGTAGGAGTCATACTAAAAGTGCACGTACGCTCAAAAGCCGAAAATGCCGGGCGCAAAAAGAAATCCGGATCAATAAAACCATGTGCACGCAGATTTGCACGCAACGTTCCTTTATGAATCACAGACCTGCGCAGCTGAATCCGCCTCTAATCCCGCCCTCTACACGCCCATAAATGCATATGGATGAGCCTACTGAGCATGCGCAGTGGCTTCCTGCATCCTGTTTGTGCGTCAGAATGAATTAGAAGTAGCAGCCACTTTCACGGAGATAGAGATGTTGTAGATGATGTGGAGGACAGGAAAACCACATTATTTGGTGGTCACAGTAAAAGTTAGAATAAGTATATAAATAGTATACAATAAAATAAAGCGAGTGAGTGCAGTACGCCGTTGCTGCGCTAAACGCCGTGAGTTCCCCGGCGCAACAGGGGGGGACACACGTCCCCCCGTCTTTTCAAAATCATGTTTTTTTTCCCCTTACTTTTTACAGTTTAAAAACTAACGGTAGGCTCAGCCTTAAATTGCAAATTATCAAGACACTGTATGAAAGCGATGCGAAACGGTCCCGCAGCCCCGCTTCACCCCCGCTCCCCCTCCTCCTCTCCCGTCTCCCCTCAGAGCTGCTCAGGGCGGGTTTATGGTTCTGCGTTACGCCAACGCAGAGCCTACGGCGTAGGTGCGCGTCTCCGCGTACCCTACGCCGTAGGCTCTGCGTCGTTTTAACGCGGGACCCTAATTTAGGCACCATATACAAGCAGCACCTAAAGGTTTCACGCGCGCGTAAAACTCATATATATGAAAAAAAATCTGAGTCCCTTTAGGGGCTCCGTGGGGCTCCCTAAACGCAGCCCTTCATTTGTTCTGTCCTAAAGCGGTGGGTGAAGAAGAGGCTGCAGCTTCAGCAGCAGAGTCCTGACTGACTGAGCTTCACACAGAGGAACACGATCAGCGCTATTTTATTTTATTATTTTATTATTTTAAGTCTGATATATGTTGTGATGTGTGATGACATTATTAAGAGTATGACATGAATCTGGCTTCATTTCACCCCCTCACAGCCTGCGTCGCCAGTTCCCCGTGTCTTAAGTAAATTCTTACGGGAGGGTCCGAGTTGCCGTAAAGATAAGCAGATTTTTCGGTTAGTTTTTTCTTTTTAGATCCGAGGATTTGCGTAGAAGGTGGCTTCCGCAACTTTCAGGCGCTTTTTCTGCGCAAGCAAGCTTTATAGATGAGGCCCCGGGGCTTTAATACTCTTACTGGACGAAACATTCATGCACATAAGGAGTTTGTCATCTTTTTTGTCAGGTACTTTGACTTTGTTTTGCTGATGACTTTTGAACTTTTGAATTAGAGCGTTGTGTCTCATTGCCTGAGTGAGCCTTCTTTCCTGAATTATTTTCTAAGGGTTTGAGTTGCAGGTTGTCACACAATTTTGTGTTTTATTTCCCAAAATCCCTCAGTGTTTGTTGAGCCTGCTTTTACTTATCTATTGCCAGTCCGTTTGTCACACTCCTCATATAACTTCTTGCCACGGTCGTCTACCTTGATGCTTTTGGGCCAATCTTTTTTAGGTTATACTTTTTCAGGAGCTACACTCCCTCTACCTTCACTCCTTCATCCAGAGCTACTCTCCCTCTACCTTCACTCCTTCATCCAGAGCTACTCTCCCACTACCTTCACTCCTTCATCCAGAGCTACACTCCCTCTACCTTCACTCCTTCATCCAGAGCTACTCTCCCTCTACCTTCACTCCTTCATCCAGAGCTACTCTCCCTCTACCTTCACTCCTTCATCCAGAGCTACTCTCCCTCTACCTTCACTCCTTCATCCAGAGCTACTCTCCCACTACCTTCACTCCTTCATCCAGAGCACCTCTCCCTCTCCACAGCTCCGCTCAGCCAGTGAAAGACGCCTGGTGTTTCCACCACATTGTGGTGTGAAATCAGTAGCTAAACTCTTCTCCTCCATTGTTCCCCGATGGTGGAACGACCTACCAAACTCTGTCAGATCTGCAGGGTCTAAACCTACTTTTAAATGCAAGCTAAAGACTCTTTTAAAGGAGCTTGAGGCCGGATTGTGGCAGGATTTATGAAAAATATCCGTATACATTTTAAGTTTTCTAGTAATAATGTCAGATGAAGCGTTCCAAACCCAAAAGAATGAGCCCTCTAGTGTATCTCTCCTTTGCCTTGAACAGGCTGTGTGCTGCAAAATGTGCTGCAATTCGGTCCCGAATTTCCCGCGCTGGGCGGCGGATGTGACGTCACATGACGCTGCATGTGCGTTCTCCCCGTTCTCCCGTGCCGGCTTCACTGTTGGCTGCAGTACCCCCAACGGCCGTCGTGGTGAAGGGTGGCGATAGAGAGTCTCATTTCTGAAAAGGAGCCTCAAGCTCCTTTAAGGAGCACCTCTGCACTTCTCTGCTCATCAGAATTAGTTAGATTCGTCCAGCTCTCTGCGGGACTCAGCACTGAGTAAGCTGCACTTATGACAAGATGATCACATGGTGGTGTCTTTTTAGACGTAGCTTTTCTTGTATAAAGGGACTGTTGTGTTGGGCGGGAAGGGAACAGTAGCATGGCAGCACTTGTGTCCAACTGGACTATCAGCAGTCTGACCAGCACTGATCCAGCTGGACCCTCCTATGTGATTTTTTTGCTTTCTCTCTTAAGTACGTCGCTTTGGATAAAAGCGTCTGCTAAATGACAGTAGTAGTAGTAGTAGTAGTAGTAGTAGTAGTAGTAGTAGCAGTAGCAGTAGTAGTAGTTGTAGTAGTTGTAGTAGTAGTAGTAAGTTTAGTTCAGCTTTCATCTGCCTGCTTGTAGGTTTCCAGCAGCAACAAACGTATGCAAGCAACACACAAGCAGTAATGTGGATATCAGCGCTTGTGATGGCGTTTCACTGATGTGCAAACTTCTCCCAGTTTTCCTGGAACAGAAAGAAGCAGAAAGAAGTAATTGTGCAGACCATCTGTCATTATTGTTCAACTTTGTTTTGAGGGAGGGGCAGGTATAATAAGATTTTCTTCTTCCTGCTCCTTTCTGGTTATGGAATATGCTTTTGATTGTGTTGTCATTTTACTTGTTTGTTTCTTTTGTTTGCATATTTCCATGATCGGAATAAATAAAAAATGAAATGAAAAAAATGAAAGCTGAACTTGACCTTTTACTTACACGGTGTTGACAAGTAGAGCGTTGAATTTACCAGCTGGTACCTTGAATGGCGCCAACAGAAAGTCAGCTAACGTCTCTTCACTGTGGCAGCTGAGAAGGAAACGTTTAATATGTGAAATATTAAGACACGAATGCTATTAATGTCATTTTAACCTTAACCATTCATGAGTGATGGTAGAAGAGAAAAGGAAGTGAAAAGTATGTCATCTCAGTGTCTCTCTTGCTCCCGTGGGTGGATTTGAATCTGTAACTCCAGGGAATCGTATGCTTGTTCTACATCAGGGGAATGTAGGAATGACAAAATCAGTTATTGATTTATTCATGACTTACACCTATCCTGGAGATTATCACCTACCTGAAATTGATTGCCATCTCTCAGCTTTCTGTTCAAGTCGTCAGTGATCTTGGCAGCACTGTAGGAGTCGGCTGTCCTGCCGATACGGAGGACTGTGGATTTGCTGAATCCACGAACAAACCCAGATCCATCGCCGCTCAGCTCAGTGATACGATGAATCAAAGAATGCGCGGCTTCACAATCAATTCTGATTCCCTTCAGTGTGCTCCTTCGGTCCCGTTATGAAGAGTCAGGAGCACGATTTGGCATCGCTACTCCTTACTAGCATCAAAGTCAGCAGGACACAGCAACTGGATCTAAAAATGTTGTTTCAAATAAAGTTGATTTAAAATGTAAATGGTTGTGGTCGGTGGAGACTTTGGTCCTTCATCCTGACAGTTGTTTGACGCGCTGCCAGTTTGTCAAAGTTTTTTTAAATGTAGCACAAAACTTTTTTGTACCTTTTCCAAAAATGCTTTGACACTTTTTCCCTCTGTAGTCACGGTAACATCCATCAGTATGACGAAAACGCTAAGAAACACCAGTCAAACAAATCAGTTTTTGCACCTAACTCACTTTTGTCTTCTGAGATTGGTTTACCGCGTTACTTTTGTTAAGAGCTGGATATTGATTACGGGCTTCATTCACACCGTTTGATCAGTGCTTTCTTTCTGATCATTTATATTAAGATATTTACACCTACAAGGCCACTGGGTCCTGAAGATTCGGTGCTTCTGGTGCCCTTTTACTCAAAGTAGCTTGCCTGGAAATTGCACCAAGCGCCCTTCACCCCAGGATCGAACCTTTCTTGAAGAGTTTTTTTGACCCCTACTCCCAGTACTAGAGTTGTAAAAAAAAATCAGGAGGGATGGTGGATTTTATCATATGGGGACAGATAATTTGTGCTGATTACAAATAATATAATATATTACAAATAATAGCACTGACCAAAACACCTGCAGAAATACTTCAGGAATGACATAGCAGCAGTTAAATGCAGCCTTCTGTAAGCTTTAAATATCCACTGGGCTTACATCAAATACATCAAAACACAACAATAAAAAACTGTTTTCTGAACTTATCAATATGACTCTGTCCTTCACAGGATAAGTAAAATGGATCACTGCAAAAACTCAAAATCTTAATAAGAATATTTGTCTTATTTCTAGTTAAAATGTCTCATTTTAGTAAAAAGAAATCTCATTACACTTAAAACAAGACTCATCACTGGAAAAAACAACAATTTTCACCTGTTTCAAGTAGATTTTCACTTAAAATAAGTAGAAAAGTCTGCCACTGGAACAAGATTTTTTTGCTTGTAATGAGAAGATAAATCTTGTCCCACTGGCAGATTTTCCTACTTATTTCAAGTGAAGATTTGCAGGTGAAAATTGTCAAATAAGTTATTTTTCTGGTGTTATATTTCTGGTGATGACTCTAAATGTTGAAATAGCAGTAAAACCACATTCATTGATGAAATGACATAAGGGATGGAAAGGGGGGATGGCAGTTTTACAGGGGGGATGATTTTGACCGTTTTTATTTCAGGGGGGATGCCATCCCCCCTCATCCCCCCTCAACTCCAGTACTGCCTACTCCCTAAATGCTCCCCTCCGTTCTCCATCACCCCCCACCCAGAGATGGTTTTAGTTAGTTGATACCCTGTGTAGTAAAAGTGAGGCCAGCCTGTGTCAACAACACGTCCGTCGTTGAGCTCAGGCGACCCGACACGAGCCTTGGCTCTCCACTCACACCTGCGGTCTGTACTAACACCTCCCAGCCAGGTGGTTTAGAGACGCTTCCTGCTGGAAGAGGATCTGATTTGATATATTGGCGTCTGTTTTCTATCAAAAACTCTCACAGAACTGGGATCAGGGCTTTCTTCACTTCTAATGGCTTCATCATGGAAACCACCTTGAATTTTGCTATATAAATAAACTGCCCTTGCCTTCTTTAACTATGTTTATGTGTGTGCTCAATCATGCAATATCTTTTTTTTTTTTTTTTTTACTTCTAACTACTGTAAGTACTGTTCTGTTTAACTTAATGCTGGTCTTTAATTCTAAGTGACCTTAATTGTCAACTGAAGTTTTTCAGATTATTTAAATGTAGGAAGCCTATAAAACTTGGTTTATGGCTATTTAGGACATTAATGTACCCAAGAGTGAATAAAAAAGGTAAAAGAAGGTCAACCCTGAGCAGGAAAACTATACAAAGACTGCATAACCAGACCTAATATTTATAATTTCTAGAGTAAAATAGCTGTATATGTGTTGCATGTGCACATCATGGGTGATCTAAACACAAAAGATGTTTCGAAACAATCAAAAGCACTTTAGTAAGATAAGATAATATTGTCTTTTATTTCTCCCTCAATGGGGAAATTCACTTTTTAATATTTTTAAAGGGAATTAAAAAGAAGTGATTGGTAGGAGTTTTTTTTTACCTGGATTTAAAATTGTTCAAAGTCAGATCGAGTCAAACATCCTGTGGACGTTTGAGCGAGCTGCAGAAACTAAAATCTGCTTCCCCGATGTTGCGTTTGCATTCTGGGAGCAGTTAACAGCTCTGCACGGCTACACCTGAGATGGATAAAAGACAGCTGCTGTTGAGACAAGCAGTAGCACTGAGAGAGGACGCTCCGCCTGCACCCCCATCTGCAATGGTAAACGGGCCGCGTCCTTCGAAGGACGATACGCCTCACTGTCAGGAAGACGTTGCAGTTTTGATGACAGGCATCATCCCCTCTGACATGTATTGAAAGTGGAAATATGTCCCCCGTCCCCCATTTATTTCAACCAGCTCTCAGAGTAAAATGTGACAGAAAAGGAATCACTTTATCCGTGGTGACTGATGCAAATTGTGTATTTTTTTCCCATGACACCCAAGTAAAAGCTTAGAGGTGTAGGTAGGTGTGTCTCCTGCCCAGCATGTTTACATCTTTTGCAAATGGGATGTCACCTGTAGAAAGAGATGTGGAGGTTTTTGAGAGATCCTCGATGGTAGATGAGGACGTCTCTGCTCTCATGGCATTTGGTCGCCCATTCCTCATATGAGGGACTATAAATGAGATCATTGTGGACTGAAACCACCTCTTGTGCATGGATGGTGACATCAGGGGTTCTTGTGGAAACAGCCCGAGTCTGTGATCATTTTGGTCTGTTCCAGGTGACGGCTGGGATACTAACTTAGATATTCTTCTGTGTCGTAAAGGTCAAAGATGCATGACTGAGAGACGGATGCAACATGATATGAGGATATCTGTTATAACATTAGTTTATTGAAGCTTTTGTTACGAAAATTCTTGGTATTTGCTATTTTATTTTGATGGTTTGGTTAGATGGACTGCAGGTGGTTGGCCTACAGGGGAAGTTTGGGTTCCTAGTTCACAAGTGGGGCAGATTACTGTCTGCAGTAATGTGGACTAAAAAACATTGTTGATATCTGCCAATCTAGCCCTGTCGAAAACAAAAACTAACTTCCAGACGTACCAATACAGCACAGTACGAATGCAGGACTGAAGAGAAAATAGAATCATGATTTTAGATAACTGAAATCATTATTTAAATCAAATCAAATCAAACTTTGTTTATATAGCACTTTTCATACGATTGTAACGCAAAGTGGTTTACATAATAAAATCAACATTTACCATGAGAACCATGAAAAACTCACACAGTCATGGTTAAAAACATCTGGTCCTTTTCACACACATCCTCACATTAATACCCACACAGCCAACATATAGCCCCCACATAGACATTAAAACATAATCATGAACATCATAAATAAATACCTAAATAACTAAATACCTGGGTTGTCGCTGAGGTGAGGAACGATATCTTGGGATTTATTTGGTTATTTTTAAGGATCCCCATTAGCTATGCCCTCAAACACAGCTAGTCTTACTGGGGTCCACATTAACAAACAATACATTTAAAACATACAGTTAAAAACAAGACATAAATAAAGAAAACGAAATAACACGACAAACCTACATTAAACTCTACCGTACATGTAAATCATTATCTTAAAGCAAAAAAACATACATAAAACATTCCAATATACAGTAAAACATCATCTAGGCCATGAAAATCAGATCAAAAAATACACTTCACCCTGTCCAGTATGTATATATATCTGTATAAGTGTGTGTGCGTGTGTATGCTATCCTATACATATGATATTCAAAAGTGTTTTCTTAATTTGCTTTTTGAATATTGTGTTAATTTAGTCAGAGGCAGCGGTAAAGAATTCCATGATTTCATTGATCTATATTTTACTGTATGCTTCAGAAAATCACTGTTTGGCTTAGGAAGTGAAAACCGGCTTTGTTGCCTGTTTAGTGGCGAATGGATATGACTCTAGATTGTGTCTTAAGTGACTACATTTACATGCAGTCAAAATTCAGGTTATTGCTAATATTCCGGTTACTGAAACAATCGGAATATTCCGTTTACATGGTAATTAATCATTTGGGATTCCCCGATCAAACCAGCGACGCACGGAGAACATCATGACGCAATTCCCGTAATTTCCGCTTCTTCTTCCTGTATCCAAATTCAAAACAAATGCTGCTTCGCGCAACTTTTCACTCACCTTCTTGTAAATCTCGCTATCCCGGTACTTTCTACCGTCTACAAATGCCAAAATGTTCATATCCTTCATTACGTTTATGAAGGGATTAGTCTCCTCCTCACTCCAAAAGTGTGGCGTGGTCTTGCGTTTCTCCATGTTTATAAGAAATTGCTGGACTCAAAAGACCAGGATTCCTTGCGAACAGAGCATGCGTAGAAAACAAATTCCTGTTCCGTTTGATGGGGATATTCCGTTTGGCGTTTATATGACCGAATATTCGGGTTTTAAAAGGAGTAACCCAGGGGTCATATTCAGGTTTTTAAAACCCCGAAAATGAGCAAATTCGGGTTATTCAAAGGGGTTATTGGTGTTTACATGGCCGTGGAAATTCGGGTCATTGCCAATATTCTGGTTTTAAAATGGTTATTGAGTGCATGTAAACGCAGTCACTGATAGTACTGATATAATGGAGTTTTGGATTGTAAAACCTTCCATATTGAAAACAGAAGTGCAGCATTCATTCTGTCCTCAACTTTGAACCATGTAGACAGAAGTGCATACTGTCATAAACATAGACTACAACCACGCAATAGGGATTGACAACGAGACCATACAGTATGAAGCTTATAGGGGCCTTTATACAGTTTGTTAGAGCTTATTGTAGTTGGCAGCTGCTGCTTACTATTTTGGCTAAACAATGCACCACAAACATGGCAGGGATGCAGATTCAGCAGAAATTATTATATGTTTAAATGCATCTTTGCATGAAGTAATATTACTCTGCTCTTGCACCAAAAGCACTATCCGAGTGCAAAACACACTCACCTGCCATTTCAGCCACTATTAAGACATCCCTGAACAGTGCATTTGGTTCTTTGGCTGAAAGGCAGCAACACGCAGCGCCGGCTGTTTGCCCTGCACGGCTGTAGCCTTGAGAGATTAGAGTACATTATGCACCGCAATCAGCAGCGCAAGCATCTAATGGCAGACCTAAGGTGCCACTTCCACATGCCAAGCCTAGTGAGATAGCTTAATCATTTCAGAACCCTGTGTTTTAAAATTCAAATGTGCACTATTTTGCAATGCTAATGGGGAGGACACCCCCAATCAAGCTGACTGCGTTTGGCTGAATATGATGTAAATGGAATTTTTGACGGCAGGGCTAATGTCAGGGTGCACCGTATGGAAAACCCTAGGACTCCGTGTGAGCGGAGAACAGGAAGCGAGGGTGGTGTGTGGCGGCCCCGGCGATGATGCATTTTAAAAAAATGCATCATGGCTTTGATCAACAACCTGCTCGTTTAGCACCGCCCGTCTCTCGAGCAGCATCTCCAGGCAACTGAAGGCTGTCAGCGGAGGAGGTGGCGTCGAGCGGACAAAACGCACTCCGGAGGCTTCCTGTCAGCCTGAAGGCTGGTGACGGAAACGCACTCGAATCCCCGGGAGAAAAGGAGAACTAGAGAATGAATCAGCAATAAAAAAGACTAAGACCTTTTATTCTTTCTTTATATAAACCTTCCTACTGGCTGAGCAAATTACCGGTCGTTCTACCCCATCAAGAAATCCCTGGCCTTTTCTTTCAGGCATGCAGCTTCAAAATACAGTGTTTCAGTCATTTAGTGAAGCGAACAGACCAATCTGGCTCCTCCACCCCCCCACACCCCCCCCGGTTCCCAGTAAAAGCCTCTGCAGGAGCATTGGACAGAGTTTTAGAGATGTGCATTTATTACAAATTTTATCCAAGCAGATTTAAATGATCCGTCCAGACAAAAAGGGAGCAATTGCATTAGCATTTTAGCCAGCCATGCGGACTATTTATTCTTTGATTTTATTTGCGTAGAAATGCTCTTGTGTGTGCTTTTATTCAGCTCACTCGGTTATGGACATAAAGAGACTGGGAGCTGCCCAGTGCAACCACAGACTGGTGCCAGTCTGCACCAGATTGTCTCTACCGGGGCAGCCGACCATTAAGCAGCTTGCTCAAGGCTATCTTAGTTTTTGCAAACAAAAGCATGTCTCATTTGTTTCCTGTGTTTAGATTTGTTCTCGCTACTCTTGTCAAGAATTCTCCCCAAGGGCAGATGCTTCACCAAATTTCTTTCTCGCTCTTTTTTTTTTTGTCCTTTTCTTCCAAAGCATTCATGCCACTATGACTAGTGAGAGGAAACAACGTGAAAGACAAAGGAAAAAAGTGGATTATTTGGCCTTGATGTAGATGTCCAGTGTGTTGGATGTGGAGTCATCCAGGACTCTGGAGCCAGCGGGAACATGACTATGACCTGGATCTTTGGATTTTAATAACTTGCTCTAAAACATCGATTATTGATGTATCAGTGGTATACAAATAAAAATATATGGTTGAGGTTCAATCGATGTACCAAAGTGGTTACTTTAGATCAGGGGTCGGCAACCCAAAATGTTGAAAGAGCCATATTGGACCAAAAACACAAAAAACAAATATGTCTGGAGCCGCAAAAAATGAAAAGTCTTGTATCAGCCTTAGAATGAAGGCAACACATGCTGCATGTATCTATATTAGTTATAACTGGGGGAAGATTTTTTTTTCATTATGCACTTAGAGAAAAAAATTGAAATGTCGAGAAAAAAAAGTCGAAATGTTGACATTAATGTTGAAGTACAATTTCGAGAAAAAGTCAAAATGTCGAGAAAAAAATCAAAAGGTCGAGGAAATAGTAAAAATTTCATGAAAAAAGTTGAAATGTTGAGAAAAAAGTCGAAGTATTGAGATTAAAAAAGGAAAAGGGAAAAAAAGAGAAAAAAAAGAAGAAAAAAGAAAAGAAGAAAGAGGAAAAAAAGAGAAAAAAGGAAAAAAAAGAAGAAAAAAAGGAAAAAAAAGGTCAAACATTTTTGAAAAAGCTCCAGGGAGCCACTAGGGCGGCGCTAAAGAGCCGCATGCGTCTCTAGAGCCGCAGGTTGCCGACCCCTGCTTTAGATGTATAAAAATATGCAAAGAATTGACCAGTTTACAAGATCACAGGGTTTCTGAGTTCATATCTGCATTTTCAGGCTTTTTTCTGGGTCTCAGGAGGATAAATGGAAGTTTACACCTTAGAAACTCTGCGTACCCAAATACCCATAAGTCCATGGGAGGCCCCGCCCATCACTTCTGATCACATGACGCTGGCCGCATCACAAACTTGAGGTTAAACACCCTCTGGTCATATTTTATACAATCTATGCCTGTACCAAGTAATTCAACCCCTCAAGGCCTGACATATGAAATAATACACAGGAAATCATATTTATTTATTTTTTTATTTGAAGTGTTTATTACGTATTTAGATGAAAAAAAAAGGTAAATCACATTTTTTCTAATGATTTTGTACAGTATCTTTATGAATCTATTGGGTAATTGTATCTATTTTACTCATTTTTTAAAGATTTTTTTTAAATGTTTTATTGTATTAAACATTTTTATTTTTAATTTCACTCATAGTCTGACATGTTTGTACCAAATACGACACATCAGGCATTAAGGGGTTACAACCAAAGATGCTGCAGCGTTCCCTCCGCTGTGATGCCACATTACTGCATTGATCCAGATGGGATGAATATGTGCAGTTTTTCACGTTTATTACCTGGGATCGGAACAGGACGTGCCTTGTGAAGCAACGGCTGCAAACCATGCCACTAAATGTTGCTGCTCATATACTCTCCGGACCTTTAATCCCGTTTCCAGTGATGGCGTGGATGACGACTGCGGCTTGTTTTCATGTTTACTGATTTACCGAACTAATCCCGCGGCTCTGGGATACAAACCCCACCGCAGCAGTTCGGTCCAACATTACAGCCACGGAAAGTGTCACCGTTCCGGCATCTGCGAGGTGAGGAGGAGCAGGCCGCTCTGCTCTGCCGCAGGTGTGATCCCATCAGTGTTACTGTGAGAGTGAGAGGCGGGAGAGCGCGGGAGGTGTGAAGAAACAGGCAGAACATCCATCTTCGGTCCGTGTGAATGCACGAAACATTGCTCTGAAGCATTGTTTCATTTGAATCAAAGCCCCCGAACGCTCACTATTTAGCTTGAAGATTTCAAGCTTCTGACTGCTTTTAGAGGAATTAGATGAGTGATGGAGAAAGTGATAGGAGAAGAAAGAGAAATACAAAGTCTAACAAAGACAGACTGAGAAACCAACAACTGATAGGAATCACTGATTTAACCCAAAAAAGGGGTTGTTATGGAGTCTAGTTTCAAAGACCAGTGAGAACACAATGTAGATAATCTTGATTAACTGGTTTTGGTTTCTCATCTACGACTTTGAAGGTGGCGCAATAGTGGCTCAGAATAGCACGAAGAAGCACTTAGACCTACAACTGATCGATCATAATCTGATCGCTTTACTCTTTTAATTATTTTTGCTCATGCTCTAAAAGTCTGTCCTTTCAGTTCCGGCTCTCCTGCTGCACTACGGCAGTATTTTCACCTATAAACAGAGACGTGTGAACAACAGGAAGCATCATAAAGCTTTGGAGAAAAAGCGAGTCTGAATGGAGATGAAGTTTGTGGGGCAGGAACTATCTTCACTTTTATCTTCCATTGGAACAATTCAAACAAAGTGCTGGTATCAAAGATGCGGTATCCTAATGGTAAAGAAGAACAGCGTTTTTCATAAGTGGACACAATTTGATGGTTTTTAAATGCATTAGTCAAAATACCACAAGTACACAGCACTCTGAGGTTTTATATTGTGATTTACACAAGTGTGCATACAGAATCTAGACAGTTTTCAAAATCATCCATCCATCCATCCATCCATCCATCCATCCATGAACAGGTGACATACTGACTCCATCCCCTAAAAACCAGCTGATATGAACAGATCCATATATACTTGTATACCATATACATACATATACATATACCATATATACCATATATATTTGTTTTCTTCTACAGAAAGAAGTGATACGATTAAATTAATGAGTTATTTTTAATTTGCTGCGTGCAGGATCAGGAACTATTCAGCCACCTCATCACTGCCGTTATCCTTGGTATAGTTTCCTCCGTCACACCATGTCCCAACTTTTGTTGGGATCGGGGTGTATTTTCAGATTTCAGGCACCCCCGAAGATGATGATGTGTTGGCGTTTGACGTTACTGGCTCGTTCACTGGCTTGAGCTTGTAAGCTTCAAATAAATCAGTTTTACGCTTCTTCCCACCATGGGAACTCAACAACTCAATGGAAATGAGCTCATGCAGAAATCACCTACCGTGTTTTCCACACTATAAGGCACTTAAAATCCTTAAATTTTTCTCAAAAATTAGCAGTGCGCCCCATAATCCAGGGGGCCTTATGTATGAATGTTGTTGAGCTTACTGACCTCAAACCAGTTTTATCTGGAACACTGCACTCCAACATCTGTCAACATGTTTTAGTGACTTTGGTAGCGACGGAGTTGGATCTTGATTGGTTGTTGGACTGTTCAGCTGACGCATTAAAGTCGGTCCTTGGTTGGATACGGGTTGCAACGTCAGACAACGTTAGATAACTAATTATGTAGCGCTGGCAAGCAGCCATCATCCAACATCTAGTCACGTTACCTTACTGTAATTAGACATCAACGTCAGGTTTTTAGAGTAAACCCAATTTTCAAATCTATATCATAATCCAAATATAATCAAATGTTGAAATACAACATTGTTCCAACTTCACACTAACTTCAGGTTCCGCTATCGCTGGCAACGATGAACCAATCGGAGAACAGGACGTAGTACGATGTTACCTCCTCCACTTTTTATTGGTGGATTTGTGGAAAACGAATTATTTAAAATGTGTATTTTTCTGTTTTAGTTAAAACTGAACGACATTCTGAACGAGTTATTGTGAATGAGTTGAATAAAATTCGACCTACCAGACGGTTTTGTTTCGCTTTATACGGTACAGACCAAAAGTTTGGACACACTTCCCCATTTGTTTGAATAAGAATGTGTGTCCAAACTTTTGGTCTGTACTGTATATGTTTTTATCATGCGCCTTAAAACCCGCCTTATGTATGAAAGTAGACCCGCTCATTGATATTGCGCCTTATGGTCTGCAAAATACGGTACTCTGCCTTTACTGTACCCGGTCTTACGAGTCCACAAGCATAAAATGTGGTTAGTTGGTGAGAAAAACAAACTGAATGAACATTGTAGATGGAAGTGTAAATCAGGGTGAGAAGTGAGATCATCTGCAGTCATTAGGTAGATGGAGTGTGTGCAAGTGTATAAATGTGTGTGTGTGTGTGTGTGTGTGTGTGTGTGTGTGTGTGTGTGTGTGTGTGTGTGTCAATGAGCGGATGAGTGATTAAACGTATAAGTCAAAGGGGAATGAGGTGAATACAGTAAGTGTGTACGTGCAGGGGGATGAAGGGGAAAGCACCGGCGGGGCCCCACGACTTTCCCACCGACTCATTAGGTGGGTAATTAAGGCACAAAGCTTTGGCCCCAGGCCTCAAGCGAGCTGCACTCTGAGCTGCGCCTGCTAATGACGGCATCGCGGACCTCCGAGAGATAAAGAAGGCGAGAGATAAGTCCTCGCAGTCGGAGCTGGATGAGCGCTCCGATACTCTTCGTGGGCGAAGTGTCTGTTTTCATTTTCACAATAATGTACAGCTCACTCGGTTCACGTTGTCGAACTACAACAAGCTGGAACGAGCCTTCGCAGCACATCTCAAATCAAAGTGGGACGAAGACAGTTCAGGCTGGATAACCAAGTTGCTAAATGCATACGTGGGAGTCTCCAGGAGCTGATCGAATAACTTTAACACCATGAAGTTTAATGAATGGCTGTGCATAGATTACCTGTGTCCAACTGGACTCTCAGCTGTCTGACCAGCACGTATCCAGCTGGACCCTCCTATTAGTTTTCTATAGTGATGCACCGAAATGAAAATTTGTGGCCGAAACCGAAACCGAAAATAATAATAAACACTTGGCCGAATACCGAACAATACCGAACATGGTTCTTCGCAGTTTTTCATTTATTTTGCCAATTTTTTCACCATTGCATAAATCAAATAAATGTGATTTAGGCATGCTTTTAAAAGAAAAAAATATTTTACAAAATTACAAGGTAGAAAACATTTGTTGAACATAAAAAACTGAAATTTTTTTTAATTTCCCAGCATTTCTTAAATATTCCAGCAGACATTATACTAGCAAAGAACAATAACTTAAAATAAATAAATTAGCAAAATACATTTTTTATCATTTCAAATGATAAATCAAACTTGTAGCTGAAAGACTTTGCAGATGTGCCCCCTCTAGATATTTGAGCAGAACATTCGTTGCAAACAGCCATTCTTGTTTTATTCTTTGCCACTCTAAAATACTTCCACACTGCTGACATGTTTGCACCGCACCACTTCACTCCACGCTCTTCCCTGTTTGATTTCGTCATCTAAACGCACCTGTAATAGATTGATTTATGTTGTTTTGGTTCCACCTGCTGGTGAATGTAAGTTAAATTCTTATGTGGTTAGTTTTTGGTTGGCCAACGATTTATGTGGTGCAACAGTTACGGAGCGGCCAGTCTATTTCCTTATATTACAACGCCGTTATTAATTGTTCGTTTTTTTCCCCCACTTATTCCACCGAACACCGAAAGTGTTTTTTTGCCATTTTCGGCCGAACAATTTCGGTTACCGAACAATCGGTGCATCACTAGTTTTCTAGCTTGTGTTTGTTTTCTCAGATGTAAGTCGCTATGGATAGAAGCGTCTGCTAAATGAAAGTAGTAGTAGTAGATTATATATTTTTATGTTATTGTAACGCATCTCTTGGTTTTATTGTTACATCAGAAGGATTGAGGTTAAACTATGACCTGCAACGGGATCATTAGAGCATGCAGTTACTCCAACTTGTTCTCTCCTGCCAATAATTGTGAATAGCGGTTGAAAAATGACATTTGAATTTCATTAAATGTAAGAAAAGAAATCATATCAGTTGCCACTCTATTATTGATGCTAATGAGCAGATCTGGGCGAGGGGGCTTCACGGGGGGAACTTCTGAGACTGGTTAAACAGCACGTAACCACTGCCACGGTGCTGGAATAATGAGGCAGTCATGGGGGGTTTACCTCTGAGAAGAAACCTGGCCTCATCCAAAGCAAGCAAAACAAATCTAAACTAACTGAGGCAGTCAAGCCGGTGTAGTCTGGTTAGCCAGCAGCTTCCAAACATGAGCAAACACTCCTGCCTCAGGCTGCTTCGTGGAGATTTACCCCTGAACTCTCCCAGGTCGACCCCAAAGTGGCCACAGCGCTCTTTTAGCACAGTTAACGACACAACGAGACATTATTCTCTTTAAAATGAGAAGGACTATGCTCGGTTTGGTCTTTATTCACAGCTCAGAAGTAGCTGTGAAGTAGCTGTTAGCTCTCACCAACCATCAATAAAAAGCCTATAATCTTAATTATGATGCTGATTATACGTAAATTCTTGGCTTTTTTGAACCGGGCTGTAAATATGTTCATTTCTGCTGCAGAGTTTGATGAGGGCTTTCAAAGGAGTGGGGGTCCCTTTTGGAGGACGCCCCCAGTGGTCAGTCGAGGAACTGCTAAAGTCTTTGCCTCCTGGATTGAGTTACAGTAGATTTAGAGAGTCAGTAACTCTGACTTCTTCTCTGGAGGGAGCTTCCTTATGAACCACTCTTACATTTATTAACAAGCCCGTTGTTTTATGACGTCTTAATTGTATGCCCTCTCTTGTAAGTGTTTAATAGGTTTTGCTCTTTGTACGAGTGCACTTTAATGATTTTATGACATTTTAATCAAACGTAATCTGCCCAGATTACCTCTTGTCCAGGTCTCCCTCAAAAAAAAAAAAAGAAATGATCTCAAGGGACTTCCTGGTAACATATACTGTAGGTGAAATGAAAAAATAAATAAAATACTGTACGTCTTTGTCGCCCTCTTGTAATGTAAACCAAAGGCAGCATGATGTAAAACTGAGGGGAGATAAAAATGAGCTTGGATAAAGGGAAACTTGGGTAATTGCACTCTGAACTGGGTTGGTGATGTCAAAAAACCCTGGAAGTCCGAAGAGCTCAATGAACAGCGTATTTTTTAGGCTTGATGTGACATCACAGTGTCAAGGTTGGGTTATGGCAGGCTTTTTGAGTTGGGGACAATTCAAAGCACACAAATATGTACTTTCAAGCTCAGAAAAACCTTTTGTTTTGAGAATATTTCTCATTAAAGATGAGATGCATAGACCTAATTTCAGCAGTTATATGTTAAAAACAAAGTGTTAGTATATAATGGATACACTGTTTAAGTGTTTCCATACTCTTCAACTTCATAATGTTGTCCTTGAGTTAAAGTTGAATTTGTATAAAATGTTTTGCACCGTTTTCTGGACCAACAAAAATAAACATGTAGAGTTTCTCGTGTCTGTTATGAAGCATGTTGTTAGTGATGCCTCCTGCTCATGGGGGCTTGCTTACATTATGCATCCACTGGGTCGGTCTGGTGGTCGTAGGGAAGCAGTGGCGTTGATTTTACAGCTATAGAAAAGTAATCTAATAACGGTAATCTGACATCCAGTCGACTGGAACAGAGTTATGGTAGCAGTGAATGCAAGTTACTGTACATTACAGTCCTGTTTTGTACTTTGTGTATAAAGTTACTTTAATTCATCTGTATAACTCCATCCACTTATGTGGATAGTCATTTAATAGCCGTGTCAGAAACCATGACATAGCTACTTTAACAATAAATCCATTATGCTGCAAATATATGATCACTTCTTACTCAAAACGACACTAATTCATCTAGTTTTGGTCCCCATTGACAGTTTACATTTATTTTCAACTAATAGGCATGATTGATTTAGGTCTGGAATAAATCTTCATTTTAAAACTTCACAGCAGAAATAAAAAATACTTACAGCGTGGTACAGAATGAAATATATGGATTAGGTCTGAATGGCAACGTTTCACATCCATGAGGGGAGGGGGAGGGACTTTTTATGTAATAAAATGTATGAACAAATGTATGCATAGTTAGGGAATTCTCTTTGACAGCTCTGTTTGTGGTGTTAATGGCCAGCTACTAGCACGTTTAGTGAACTTGACTTTTGAGCTTTGAATTAAGATCTAAACAGGGATAATCATTTTTATTTTGCACACAATATGGCTTGTTGTGCTGTTAATTCTGCTAACAGGCCACTGTGATCGCCTTTACTTTGGTCTGGAAGGGTTTTTGAGCAACAGTGATCATCTCTGTTTATTGTAACTTGGCTTACGCTAATCATTTAAGTAAACCAATACCTCTTATGTTGAACATTATAAAGCTTATACATACTATTTTGCCAGGAAAAACCCATGATACTCCATAAAAGTCAACTGAAACATCAAAATAAATACTGCTCATGCAGAACAAGTGGAAGTTTCAGGTCACTCATCCCTTCATTTTATCATCCCAGTGCCGACACCTTGGCCAGGCTGTCACTGCTGCCTCGACGGTAAGGACACGGGATGAGACAGAGAGAGAAAGAGAGAGAAAGAAAATCAACTCTCACTTTTAGAGATGGAGAAAGGGGTTAAGAGAAAAAGAGACCCTTGAAAGATCTTGCTCTTTTCAACACAGTATGAGGATGAATGTAACTTTCCTTTGGGGAGGGAAAGCAAGAAAGAAGAGAGTGATGGAGACAGGGACGGAGTCCCTGCTGAGAGCACGAGCAGAAAAATAGGCTAGAGAGGGATCTGAGCCAAGGAAAAAAAAAATAAAGGAAGAGGCGTTCAGAGGGGTTGCTGGCATTTCCATTTTGAGCCCAAAGTGAAGGCTAATGACTCAAGGCGGGCTGCTGACACCGAGCAGGGCTGCTGCAGGTGGTCCTCTCTGGAGCGGAGAGCTCCTGACGAGACTCGGGCCATTTTAATTGGGCACTGAATAACGATATGTCTACCTCACAGAGAGAATAACAGGGCGGTGCGTTCACTTCCAAAGAGCCAATTATGGTATATTCATGTCGATATTTTTTCCCCTTTATTTTACATTTCTGCAAGAGTCACGATTTTTACGAGGCCTAAGTCTGATAAATTTCATTTTCATTCACTTTTTCCTCCTTAACTTTCTTCATATTTTGCACTCCAGCACAACGAGACTGCACAAAGTCATATATATGTACCATGCTCATGATGCAACACACTAATGCTTTTTGTATGAAAGTAAGAAAGTAAAGTTTATTTCTATCGCACCTTTCACAGACAGGAATGCTGCAAGGTGCTTCACAAAAGATTAAACACAATAAAACGTAAAATACAATAAAAACAAAAGAATACAATCTCCTTGCAGTAAAAATGTACATAAAAACCAACATGATGGTCATAAAACAACCCCCTCACTACACTGCAAAAAACAGCCATCCTAGAAATAAGCCTAATATTTCTAGTCAAAATTGTCTCATTTAAGCAAAAATATCTTTGCCAGTGTCATATTCAAAAATATTCTTAAAACTAGCAAAATAGTCTAAAATAGTACCTTAATTTTCTTGAAACAAGGTGTTTTTACTTTCTTAGAAATTAGTTTTTGCAGTGTATTGATGTTCAGATGCTTGCAGAAACAGGTGGGTTTGCTCTTAAATTTGCTCTGAAAATCGTTGATGTCCAGCAGATGTAGAGATGGAGGGAGATCGTTCCAGGGCCGTCAGGTGCGATGACCTGTAAGGAGCGATATATTCACGTTTTAAAGCGGGTATGAGATAGTTTCTGCGTTTTTATTTATTTGTTTGTTGTTTGTATGTACTCCAATGGCAGTGATGAATGAAAAGGAACTTGAAGGAAATATTGACACAACTGAAAAATTACTACTACTCATGCAAACAGATCATGTTTGCTAAAGCGCGTCTCTTTTACCTGTTCGTCCTGTATCCTGTAATATAATGTTCCACATTCCTATGGGTTTGTGGGGGCTTTATTTGTCCCTTTGAATGTAAAAACCTCCAGAGATTAACATTTTCTCGCTCAGATTTCTTGCACAAGCACCCTCTGTTACTTTCACAGACTTTTTTTGTGTAATTAATTGTTTGTTAGATCTCCTACCCAACATTTAACAGGTGGAAACATGTATAAAGTGCTTATAAAGCAGACATTTGGACACTAAAGGGTACGATGGGGCATTTGCACACATGACTGTTGACTAAGATTCCCACTTCATATCACATTCCAATCGGGACTTTTTGTGATTTGGATTATTTTAAATCTTCCTTTTTTTCACTCTTTGTTCACTTTCATTTTTTTATTAGATTTAACAACACACTACAAAACATGGCTAGATTTACATATTAAGCTAGGCTTAGTCAGAGACCAAAGCTGTGGAAAAAGCTCCAAGTTGTAAACAATGCACATTTTTATATTGTATTCATTAGAGGTACAAGAGTTGAATAAAATGCATTTCATTATTATTTGAAACTACAAGACTTTGGACAGTTTCTGCGAGGCTTGCTGTTGCCGTCGCAGATATAAATGTCCCCCCAAACCCCAGGAGCACAGAGATGTTCTCATCAACTTCTTCTTACTGAAAGAAAATGAAAACAATCTGTCCTCCAGACCAGCATGAACGAATCAGATGCTAATTGAGTCGTTAGTATTATCAGAAACAAACAATCCTGTGATCATGATGAGGCGAGGCAATATCACCGAACAAGAGCTGTGGCAGATAGGAGAGCCGGCCTGGAAATCAGTCGCAGTGGGTGGATAATATATGCCGGGCTATTTTCTCCCCCGATGCAAATGTGGTCGAGCCATTTCTCCCACAGGCGGCGCGCGGTGCGTGTGTGTGCAGAGCCGCGGCACTTCAATCCTTCAGCTTATTAATTTCATATTTACTCATTTATTTTTAAATGCGGTGAGTGATGGAAATGCGGCGGGCTGCAGCTCAGAGGTGCTTACATGGCAGATGGGTTTACGCGGGGAAGTGGGCCAGGTGTCAGAGTCACGCATTCATTTCAAAGTTGAGGGATTGTCTTTTATTTTTCCCCTCTTCATCATTACTCAGGTAAACTGAGAATCATCCACAAAAAGTTGACTAAGCAAACATGGCGACTTACTTTGCTTCCTGCTAAATGCAGGAGCTGCACTTGTTCGGGTTGGCGCGGCGCCAGACCGGTCGGTTTTGCATCTTTTGAATGCCAATAAGCTTTAAACATGTCAAAACAACACACAACCACTCACCTCAAGAAAAGCCTCCAAAAAATCAACGGTGCACCAGTTTAACTTGCTATTTTGCTATATCTCGTCACTAAATAAGATATAACCCGTGCTTATTTTTTAATCAGTCGTGCAGCGCTGCAGTTATAGTATATTCTCATTCAAGTCCAGTGCTCTGTCAATGCAGCCCGGTCCTCCCCCTGACTTCTGATGGAGTCAGGCCTCTGCAGAGATGTTGCACAACACACTGATTTCCCCGGTGCTGCAGCTCCAGTCTCCTCCACTCCTTGTACTACAATCGAATATCTGGAAACCCTCACCCCGTACCGACTCAGCTCAGCTCAGCTCAGCTCAGCTCACTTCCTCCTCGTTCGGGGGTCGAACCGCTTCGGTTGGACTGATGTTTCTGATGAGTTTCTGAACTTAACCCTTGTGCTGTCTTTGGGTCAAGGGAGGGTGAAGGGAGAAAAGAAGGAAGGAAGGAAAGAAGGAAGTAAGGAAGAAAGGAGAAAAGAAGGAAGGAAGGAGGAAAGGGAATAAGGAAAGGAGAAAGGAAGGAAGGAAGGAAGGAAGGAAGGAAGGAAGGAAGGAAGGAAAGAAGGAAGTAAGGAAGAAAGGAGAAAAGAAGGAAGGAAGGAGGAAAGGGAAGGAAGGAAGGAAGGAAGGAAGGAAGGAAGGAAGGAAGGAAGGAAGGAAGGAAGGAAGGAAGGAAGGAAGGAAGGAAGGAAGGAAGGAAGGAAGGAAGGAAGGAAGGAAGGAAGGAAAGAACGAAGTAAGGAAGGAAGGAGAAAAGAAGGAAGGAAGTAGGAAAGGGAGTAAGTAAGGGAGAAAAGATGTAAGGAAGGAAGGGAGAAAAGATGGAAGGAAGGAAGGGAGAAAAGATGGAAGGAAAGAAGGAAGTAAGGAAGAAAGGAGAAAAGAAGGAAGGAAGGAGGAAAGGGAGTAAGGAAGGGAGAAAACAAGGAAGGAAGGAAGGAAGGAAGGAAGGAAGGAAGGAAGGAAGGAAGGAAGGAAGGAAGGAAGGAAGGAAGGAAGGAAGGAAGGAAGGAAGGAAGGAAGGGAGAAAAGATGGAAGGAAGGAAGGAGAAAAGAAGGAAGGAAGTGGGAAAGGGAGTAAGTAAGGGAGAAAAGATGTAAGGAAGGAAGGGAGAAAAGATGAAAGGAAGGGAGAAAGGAAGGAATGGAGGAAGGAAGGAAGGAAGGAAGGAAGGAAGGAAGGAAGGAAGGGAGAAAAGATGGAAGGAAGGAAAGAACGAAGTAAGGAAGGAAGGAGAAAAGAAGGAATGAAGTGGGAAAGGGAGTAAGTAAGGGAGAAAAGATGGAAGGAAGGAACGAATGACGAAAGGGAGGTAGGAAGAAAAGGGAGTAAAGGAGGGTAAAACAGGAGGAAAAGAGAGAGCAGGAGGAAAGAAGGACAGAAGAATTGGGTCATTTTGACCCAAAGACAGCACAAGGGTTAAAGGTTTAGTAAGTGTCACCGCTAGTTGATCGTATGTTTCTATGTGTTGCATATTTATGTCCCATAGTTTGACGCAAGCCACCTGTAAAATAGTTTTGATAAGATCAATAGATCTGTGCATCGGCTCCAACCCTGAAACCAATATTGACATGTAAACACTGTGTTTTGACCATTTCCCTCACAACTGGGGCCACAACAGGCGGATAACCATTACCATCTACAACTAGTAGCTGACAACACCTCAGAAAGTTGCGTCTGCCTCCGAGCATCAATATTTGGCCTGAATTTGCTTTAATTGCTGCCGAGAAGCTTTGAAGTAACATTGCATTGCAGTTACTCAGACCACCTGAAGCAGAGTCTTCCTCAGAGGGTTATGACGCGTAACCGCAGATGTGGAGTCTATTTAAATCCATCTCCGTAAGTAGTGCTGAGGTGGCCACTTCCCGGTTTTTGACACCGAGGAAATGGTGCTCCGATAATGAAACACTTAAAATTGCATATGCTTTCAGTTTTACGGGCTCTTAAAGACGCCATGCTAGTCTGATGGAAACCAGGAAGTGAGTTTGACTGCAGTTCATGAACTAACCACCAGGGGCAGGCTCTGAAAGCAAGTGACTATTAACTTCAATGTTACTCTCTTCAAATGTTGTTTCTGTAACAACATAAGAAATGTGCATCAGATCAGAATGAATTTAATAACATTAGTTAGCATCATAGTTTAGCATGAGCTAATGCAAACTAAACTAGTCTTACTACAGACTTGTAGTAAGAAAGTGACTGAAGGAAGTGCTTGTTCTGCCCTTTTTCACATTGGTATGAACTGATACCAGGATCGTTGGTATCAGTTGCTTTCCACATGCAGTAAGAGGAAAGATAAGCCTCAATATGACTCTTCAGAATCTTTGCCAATGATTTCACAGGGGCTTGTCCAGGTCTTGATGACGAGCTCCTGTTTTCACTTCTGGACATGAGTTTGGATTGAGATGAAAAAAATATAAAAAGCTCAGTTTCCAGGTGATACATCCACCTAAGATATAACGTACACTCATCCGTTCAGTCAATAAAGGTGCTTTGCCCTGAAACCCCTTCATATGGTGAATGTAAACACTGTGGTGCGTCTGGGTCTTGCAGGGCACACAAACACAGAGAAATGGGCTCAGTTTTGTTTGTTTCTATATGTCTTTTAAATCCTTTATGGATTTTAGTCGGAAACACGTGAAATGACTGCTGCTGCTACAGTCGAGTGAGTCAGGTAAATAACGTTGCTCATGAGTGGAAGCTCCAGGTCACAGAAGCAACTTCAGCCGTTGCTTTCTTCCTCTCTTCCTCCGTTTAAAGGGGACCTATTATTTCATCTAATACCTATTTTAAACAGGCCTTGAATGTCTTAAACACAAGCTTTTGATTGTTTTTGGTAAATAAATTAGAAATTCAGCCTCTGAGCCATGTCTTTATCTTCCCATTCTCTAACCTCATTATCTATGCAGGATTCTGAGTGGGCGGGGCTATGATAATGAGGCTCTGTGCTGATTGGCTGCCTGAATGACGCGATACACCGCTACGGAAAAAATGGCGGAAGCTCCGGCCGGCGGAGTTAGTTGTGGGCGTGGTTTCACGCATCGCAGGCCAACCTATGTAAATCGCGCCCGTCGTTACGTAACGACGGGAGCAGAATCTGAACGCCTCGTAGATCCACATCACACTGGATGGCTCATCCGGGCGGCTGTACAGACACTGCAGAATTTGGTTGCTTTCCTCCTTCTCTGAGTTGGCAGGCTGAGGGGAGACCACTTTATGTTAAAGCAAGAAAAAACTTGTTTTTCATAATGGGTCCCCTTTAACTCTTTAAAATGCAAACATTCTCTATTCTAAGCAGTTGTACAGCAACGTTTGCTCACGCTCACCCGCTTGTTTGTATAAATGTGTTGTTCAGGTAAAAATTGAACCCTGTGGAATTAATTGTATTATTTTGCCATAAAATGTGGTCGGATCTTCATCTAAGTGACGATAACAAGCAAAAGGACTCCAGTTAAGCTGGTAACATAGACTATTTTAAATTTCTCAAGTCTGTACCCAACACACCCATTAATGAATATTTACAGCGCTAGAGGAAAAAGTAAGTGAACCCCGTCTGGCAGCGACGACTTGATGACCTCTGGATCAGACCTGAACATGTAGGAGTGATTTCAGACTGATTCTCTCATGTTGTACAGTCACCGGGTCTCTCCAGGACCGTCCACGACCTTTGTGTGAGTCTCAAGTCAGCGCCGCTCCAACAGGTGCACTATCCTTCTCCCAAAGCCCATATTTGGGTTTGTTCTGATCCTAAAGGTCTTCGTCCTCCTGCATCGCCCTCCTTGTCATCGTCCTGACAGATGTTTTAGTAAACTGCAATGATATTAAATGGTCCGGGCCCAGGCGCACGCAAAGACCATACCTGTCAAGTTATGGATTTAGAAATAAGGAAAATTTTCCCCCACCCGCTGTCCCACCAGCCCAACCGAGGTCCAGTATTACATTTTAAGACAGATTTACAAGAAACTAAAATATCTACCTGTCAACCACTTAAAAACTACAATTATGTGCTCAGAATCTGACAGGCCGACCTTTGTTGACACTGAAATGCTGTGGACATTCCCATGTATGTAGTTCCTATAATAGAGCCTAAATGAAAACACAAAGGGGAATTAAAGTACATTTATTTATTTCAAATATTTTCAGTTTATATACACATTGATTGTCTTCAAGTGAAACATTTTTACATGTTCCTTTAATTTGTCATTTTCACTTATGTTGCTCTCTGGCATTCACTGACTGATGACACAGACGCATGTTTCTGTTCCCCATCCTGCTCCTCTTTAGGAAAGTAAATCCTAAGTAAATTATTTTTAGAGATATCTTAATCTCTTCACTTCTTTAGCAGAAATACCTTCTCTCTTGTTACATCCTTCCATCTCTCTGATTTGCGAGAACCAGGCTACAGCAAGGGCCAGTTCTCGCGAGGTTAGTGGCAATGCAGTTTGGAGAGGCACAGGAATGCTTTTTAAAAATGATTAGATTATAAAACATGAAATTTACGGGAAAATACTACTCTGGTAATTCCCAACTTCATAGCTGATTTTAAAACAGTTCACCCTGTTAGAGGATCAGAAAGTGCCGGTTATGAGCCCTGCAGTTGGTTCACATCGACTTCAGCCCTGCCAGATAAGACATCTGTACAAAAACAAAAGTACTGAACAGAAAAATCTGTTTTCTGTGTCTAATTTCCTCCATCATCCAAGAACACGGCAGAGAGTACAGCCCACGGGTAAACACGTCATGTCAGGTGCTATCCAATCAGAACAATGAAAGGATTGTGCATATGGCAAAGATGACCCCTCCTAGTGTGAGCCTAGGATATATGATAAAGTCAAATTCTGTCGCAAAAAAAACACCAAAGATATGACCAAATGGTTGAATACAGCTGGCTGCGTTTCAGACAGATGGAAACCTACAAGACAAACGTCTTTTGTACTCAGCATAAGTTATTCTGACCTGCAAGCTGCCATCTGCGACAAAATGTGCCGAAAATTATAGGGCAAGCTCCCATCAGCGAGAAAACATAACTATTACCCCTTCATGCATTCATACATGCAGCCCCCCCCCCCCCCCCACGGTTTGTCTCTTCCTTTCAATCTGACCACTTTGCACCGACGCAATTCTCAATAAAAGACTATTTTTTGTTGGCCAGCCAGAAGCACCAGGATTTCCAGGTTCCTCTCTGTTGGCGTGGGCCAGAACTCGCTCGCAGGGAGAACAGAAAGAAAGTAAGTGGCTGCCTGAATACCTGCAGCACAAAACAACAGCGACACTTGCATAGAGCACTTATACAGCAGTTAATTTACTCTCATCCGGGCAAACAGAACAATTCACCTCGGATAACGTGATTTTAGAGCAGAGTATACATCCTTGCAGCAGCAGGAGATTCAGAGACGCTCGGCACCGGGCGACGCTTCGCTCAGGGGACAGGAGGATAAATAAAACTTGGTCTGATAAATAGATGCAGAGCCTGTGTATTTAAGGGCCTCTGGATAAAAATTATTAGCAGCTTCACACAGTGATTAAAGTCAACCGAAGACGTCGCCGGCGGCTGTGTTCCCACTGCCTATTAGAAACCGTTCCTTATTTACTCATCTCCACTGAGGAGATCAGAGAGCAGCCAAAGCCGGCTCCATTTTCCACACATCTCGCACCTCGTGAACCTCGTGTTGTGAGAGGACGGGGTGTTACAGCAAAATGAAAGGGGAAGGAAACGAAATAAAATCGCAGATCACACAAGGATTACTTGGATCTCCAAAGGAACTGGCGGAGGAAAGAGGAGAGAAGCTCAGGAAGCGAGGGAGACGAATACATTTCACTTGTTTGCTGTGGTGGCCTATTTCTTTGTGTTAATTCCTCCACGCCTTTTAACTTCCAAAGCTCCTACGTCGTGGTGCAGTAGGACAGAGTGTGATTGAGAAATTTGGAGGAGTATTTTTAGCCAAAGCACTCGCTCCTCCTGAGGGAACAGCATATGATTTTTTTTTTTCTTCTTCCACTTTAGTGGTTTCACAATGAACCTCTGGATTTGTAGCCGCAGGGGAGAATTTGAACTGAATCAGCTCTCTATCTGCTGCACGGGAGCCGCCGCCTGATTGGCACAAGCACAGTTGCTCCCCACATCGCCTCCACGGCAGGCCTGACGATGAAACATAGCATGCTTAAAACACACCACAGCATTGTGTTGCAGAACTTCAGCGTCACACAAATGAGCTTCTGTTTCAACTGCAGGCAAAATAAAAAAAAACAACATACATAACGTGAAAAGGAATCAAATCCAGCTCGTTTCGAAAGACCTTTAGTTGCCGTCAAAAATGAGTATTAAAAAAACATGAATCCGATCAGAGAAAAACCAAGAAAAATGTTATAAAATTCCCAGCCGAATGTTAGCTGTCACATGTATCATTAACTAATATGCTTACTTATCTTACACCAAATGTTAGATCTGTTATTAGCAGCTAAGATCTGGTGCAGAAAATGTGCTTTATTTGTGAAGTCTGATCTACATAAGAACGTTAACACAAGGAAGATCAGCGCTAGAAGCTACATCGCTACGGATAAGAACCAAGCGCCACCTTGCATTCGGTGGTGTAACTACAGAATGACACAAACACTAACAATAGACACGTAGAAATGCCAAGTGTAGAATACATGCACAGTTGCTGCGTAGAACCATAAATACAAGTATGTTTGGCCAAGAAAGCTGACTGGACGAAGCATTAGTCACATGACCCGTAGGTTTCCTGAGTTTTATCTTCATACTGAGTGCAGCCACGTTGCCCGGGAGGCCGAAGCGAAGACTGGCTCCCAGCTCCTCCAGCCGATTCCCAGCGAAATATCTGCAGAGCTGCCGGCTTATGTTTAAAGCCAAACATCCGGTTTCACACGCTGAATCAATGGCGAAATCAAAAGTTATGGCTGCGTTTAGCTGATGCTGGTTCATACAGATGTCCTGATGTGGTACAAAGAAATACACCCCCCCTAAGACTTTTATTTATATATAAATATATATCATGTTTGCATTTAACAGATTTACTGACTCTGTGGGCCTAATTGAGGATATGACTAAATCAAATGGGTGTGTTGTATGAGGTGCTTGCGTTTCTGCCTAAAACTTACCTGCGTCCAGTTTAAGAAACAGGCAGTAAAAGTGATGTTTTGTGGTTGATGTGAAATCTCTGGAGGACCAAGCAACTGAGATCAAGCTACCCTTCACCTGCAGGTTAAACCGCAGCCGAACAAATGAATAATGAGTGAGGTGCAACAGGGTTTGAGAGGTCATGCGGCTTTCTTACATCGCTCAGGGTTTTAACAATGGCTTGGAATCCAAACCTCAGCTCAGCCAGTGATGTAGCGGTAAACCTTTTTGCAAGCTTTTTGCAAACTTTCTGTGCACAACTTCCCAAGTGCCCTCCTTAAGCTCAACTAGCGATTCAATTCAGTTCAGTAAAACTTTATAAATACCTGAATGGAAATTCTAAATATTGGGAGATAAGAACGCAGCCTTTTGGTCGTAGATTGTTAAAAGTTGATTGTTAGGTTGTTAGTAGATTGTTATTGTTGAGTCCTCAGAAGTGTATATGCCATGTGATTTTGAAAAAAGAAAACATGGAAAACTACAAACCCATTAAGAACAGCAGGTCACATGGTTACTCTGTTTGCTCTGGCCAGTTGTGATGGATCGCCGTGAAAGCAATTGCAGACATACACATACTAACAAGACTGTGACACAACAATATAAATAAGGAGCAACTGGCCGGGCCTATATTTAGGACCTGACATCCGTGTGTGGCACCGTGGGAAAATAAACTACACAGAAAGAGAGTGGAACTTGAACCCTGTTGTATATTCCAACCTTCACTGTAAGTCTTCTCATATAAAGCCTCAGGTTTTCAAGACTGACCAGATAAAGTGAGAGGACATTTACTCATGGTGTTCATGGTGGTGCTTCTTTGTAACATTAGAGCCATAAATTATTTCAAAATTGATATATTAATACCTGAAACCAACCTAGACTTTGTAAAAAGTAGTGGAAAAAACCTTCTTTGGGCTTCTTTGAGGACTGACATCTTCTTCCACCAGCCCCTGTACGGTTGTCATGGACGTGAAATCTAGCTGTGGAGACCACTTTAATAAGGGGGTCGATGGAGGTTGACTTGCTTTGTGAAGCTCTGGGGAACATTAGAAGAATGAACTTCATTCATAACGTCGAGCCGAACCAGAACTGTAAAGCTCTCATGAACTGATGATCTGTTTATGGCGAGCTTGACCCCCGACCTGATCTTCATTCCCACCTCAGCTCATCAGGGCCGAGCTGAGTCCTTAAAAAGTCTTAAATTCCTAAAATTTCCTAAAATAAGGCCTTTAAATGTCTTTAAATCTCAATCCAAGGGTCTTAACTTTTGAATTTTAATTTTAGAGGGAATGTATCCAGTCATCATTGAAACGTTTATTTAATCATTTTGAGGAGAATCTCCTGCGGAGGGTCTAAATCTGTGTTGCCAGGTTTAGCAGGTTTCCGCTCAATTGGGCTGAAAAATCTAGGACTGGGTGGGTTGATAAAATTTGGGCTGCTTTTCCTGGTTTTGATTAAATATTCAGGAGAAATTTTTAACAAAAAAGTTTCCATTATGGCAGAGAAAAGTAGAAACTTTCCCAATAAATTCACTGATATTGTATTTGTTTTAATCTACTCAATTTAGTTGTAGTCTTTGTTTGTAGTTTTTTTTGGCTTTTTAGTGGTGTTGTGAAGGTTGAAATTTATTACGCATTTAATCATTTACGGTTTTAACATAGAGGATGTATGATTTGGGCTGGTTTTTCATTATTTCGGCGGGTTTTACATCATGTTTGTACGGTGGCCGACAAGGGCCAAACGCACTGCAACGTCCTAATGCGTCTCAGTTAAGGAAAACGGCTTCAAGTACAGAAACGATTCAAATTCACAAATTCAAAACGAGGTACAAAAAGAGGAACGTGGTGCAAATGAAAAAAATGTGCTGCAAATAGAGAAACGATGCAAAGCACAAAACGATATAAAACAAGAAACCATCTTCAAAAGAAAAAAGGCTTCATAACCGGTCACTACAACCGGAAGTGCTCCAAACCTGCAGGGGGCGCTCTCTGCGTAACAGCTCAATGGACAGACACACGGAGAGAGAGTGACCGAACAGCTGACTGAACCACAGTGTTTACATCCATGGTTTAAACATACAGCGGGAACGGTAATGTGATTTTTATCTGACTATATTAATATACAATGTTTATATCACTGTACAACGCTGTGCATTACGAGACGTTTCTTTATTATATTTTAACGTTACACCAGACGATACAAGGCTGCACATAATACATATTGATATAAAGCACCCGTTATAATAGTACATTAAAAAGCCCTCTTCACAGTCTTCCATAACATAAACCCTGTCCTTTTTTTTCCTTTTGCAGATGTACTGTCCATTCTGTGGATCTACACTTTTGTACTATATGTAACGTTAACAGGTGCTTTATGTCAATCTCTAATCATGATCTTATCTTATTAATATTATGTGCAGCCTTGTATCGTCTGGTGTAAAATATAATAAAGAAAAGTCTCCTAATGTACTGTGCAGCGTTGTACAGTGATATAAACATCGTATATAAATATAGCCAGATAAAAATCACATTACCGTTCCCGCTGTATGTTTAAACCATGGATTAAACCATGTATTAAATGGTATTAAAAGGTCTTTAATTTATCTTAGTCAAACCTGTAGACACCTTGGTCCTAAAAAATTATCCTAAAGAGACGGAAAAAGCAAGACAAACAAGGAAGAAAAAGCAAACATGAACACATCATCATGGCCTGTCTGCTCCGCCCACAGCTGACCTCCTGCTGGTCTTTGACAGATTGACTTTTCCCATGCATCTAACCCCTTCGTTCTCTGTACCCTCATTGACTCTAATTAGCCATCGCGGCATTTCCCACGTCTCGTGACAGATCGTACTGTTCTCCTCTCCTCGCCGCCGTCTCTCGCTCCGCGTCCAGCTCTTTGTCTTGGCGCTCTCCCACGCGACCCAGCTGTTTGGCCCGCAGTAAATGTTACCACATACAGTGCACTCTGGGGACTCCAGCCATCACGCATGTACAGGCCCAAATGCTACAAATGCTAGACACCCCTCCCCCCATCCGCCTTTCCTTTCTCTTCTCACCTCGTTGGTGCTTCCTCCCCTTTTTCTGTCCACCCTCATCTCTTTCCCAGTATCAAGCTAATTTCTGATCTGATTTCTCCCGACTCCCAACCTGAAGCCCCCCCCCCTCTTCCCACGCTCATTAGCACTTATCCTGATTGGCTGATGTTTCCTGACAGACGCTGTGTGGGGTTTTGCTGAAACCCAGCTGGTTGCTCCCTGACTGACACCATCGTCAGCGTCTGTCTGCTGCAGGTTTCTTTGCCCCCGCAGGGAATGGAGGGGTGGGTTTTAGCCACCGCTCTGTCCAATGCTTTCTTTATCTTTCACATGTAAGCCCGTCACCGCAACTCTATAATGCCAAACACTAAAGTTGCTTTCGTCAACAAAAATTATGACTAAATATCGTCGTCAACGAACCTTTATCACCTGAGGAAAACGAGATGAGAGACGCAACGAAAATGCTGGTCATGTGACGATAACGATAATCAAATGTATAATGCAATATCGTAGAGGAATAAAAACAAGACTAAAATGTAGTTTACAAAATAAACCTCTGCTAAAATGTGTCTTCATTTTCCTTGACCAAAACCAGACGAAATGTTCTACCAAAGATCCTTAATGTCCATGTTTTCAGTAGTTTCTCTGGTTTAGTTCTGCTGCTGGGTGACGTCACGTCCTCAATCCCAGTCGCTACAGCGGGGAATCAGATCCAGAAGATGCAGCTGCAGAGTTAGAGGCTGATGCCGTTAACGCAGAGCTCTAGGTTCACGTCAATTAAAAACAAAGTTCCATAGAGAAAGAGGCCGATGGCCAGCCACACAGGGATCTGCTCTGGGCCTGGGAGAAGAAGAAGAGACCATCTTTGGATACACTTTCATACATAGATGTGGAAAAGAAAACCCAATGTGTCGTCGAAAAAGAAAAAGATGCAGAAAAATAAATATGGTGTAAACTCAAATTAGAGTCTTCTGTATCTGAAATGAATGTATTATTGAGTCTATAAGGTAACAATTATATAATAATAAAATAACTTTGTTTCAATTGTAAAATGGGTTTGGCTAAATGCAATCTTTGACTAAAATGGTCCTGGACAATTCTGACTAAAATAAGACTAAAATGCTCAGACTTTTAGTCGACTGAAACTTGACATGACTAAAAGGAGAATGAACGTGACTAAAACTACAGTAATAAAAACTAAAATGATAGGTTGACCCAAAGACTAGACTAAAACTAAGATTGAAACAGGCTGACAGAAACAACACTGCCAAAAACCCGTCTACTCCGGCTGGACATCCAGGTTGAGTTGAGAAGGAATCAGAGCAAGTGTAAGAATGTAGAGAGCTTCGACAGATCATTAGCAGTTGGCTCTGATTTGATTTCAATCCACTTGAGCTAATGTTTAGATTGAAGCGAAAGGAGCGAATAGCTAATTGCAAAGACTAAGTGACACTGACACTGAAATGAGTCTGGGTATCAGCCAGCTCTGTTGTGCTGTACAGTGTCGTCGTGGATGAATGAGTGATGTGTTCACGTTTAGCTGAAGTGACAGTGACACAGAGCCCAGACTCGAGTGGAAACATGAAATCACACTGCTGTAAAGGATCTCAGTCATTTTGTGACGTGACAGATGTCGACAGAAATACCAAGAAGTGCCACAGAAAATATTTCTCATCTCTTTCATCAGTCTACATATAAATAACAGGAGTGTGGTAGCTGTGGATGCATCTCGCCGCTCCACCCACCGAGCTGTGTCAAGATTGAAATGCGTAAAGAGGACATATGAATAATAAAGAAAAACATGTTCCTGTCAAGCAGCCTGTAGGTTGAAATTATGAGCTTTGCAAATTTTGCAGCACACTGTCACATACAGAAATGCCCAAAAGGAACATTTTGATAAACAGTCAAATTCAAAATTCAGCTCTCGTTCTTTCATTTCAGAGGTTTTTACGAATCAGCTCGATATATTTAAAATAAATAAATCAGCAGGTCTTTGTCAGGTCTTAATATGAGGTAAATAAAAACTCAAATGAACCACATATGACATATTACAGTGTCATCATTAATTGAGCAGAAACTGAGACATGCAAGCGTGCAACAGGAAGTACATCCCAAACTACTGTTTTTAATTAACCCTTGAATTAAAAACAGTAGTTTCTTTTTAGATATCTTTATTGAGGGCAATAAAAAAAGATAAAAAAATAAGATTTACAATAATTATCAATATTTCCCCCCTATTTTTTTTTTTTTTTAACTTTTCATAACATTAATTAAACCAAAATAAATAAATAATAATAAGAGAAAAAAAAAATAAGAAAAAGAAAAAAATAAATAAGTAAATAAAAATAAATACAACAACACACCCCTCTCCCCTTCCCTCCCTCATATGGTCAATAGATTACATATTCAAAATCATTTAACTTGTAGTTTCTAACCTTTCCACTTGACTGCGAGTCCCCATCACATCTCCAACACCAACCCACCCAACAAAAACGGGCTGAAATCGTTTAGATCAGTAAAACGTTTTAAAATAAAACAGCCAGAACACTTAAAAGTACGGCACGCGATTTTTGGATAGTTGCATCTGCCGATATTTGAAAAATATCAGGTAGACGGGTGGAGCACAGAAAACTATGAGCAGGTGTGTGAGAATAGATGGGAAATAATTAAAGGCTGAGACGCTGTGTGAGGAATAACGTGCCACGATGACGTCACGTTTATGTTAACCCTTGTACTGTCTTTGGGTCAAAATGACATAATTCTCCTGTTCCTTCTTTCCTCCTGCTCTCTCATTCCTTCTTTTCTCCCCTCGTACATTCTTTCCTTGTTTTCTCCTTTCCTTCCTTCATTCTTTTTTCCTCCCTTCCTTCCTTCTTTTTTCCCTTCTTTCCTTCCTTCCTTTTCTCCCTTCCTTCCTTCTTTCCTCCCTTCTTTCCTTCCTTCCTTCCTTCTTTTCTCCATTCCTTCCTTATTTTTTCCCTTCCTTCCTTCCTTTTCTCCATTCCTTCCTTATTTTTTCCTTTCCTTCCTTCCTTTTCTCCATTCCTTCCTTCTTTTCTCCCTTCCTTCCTTCTTTTTTCTCTTCCTCCCTTCTTTCCTTCCTTCCTTATTTTCTCCCTCCTTCCTTCTTTCCTTCCTTCCTTCCTTCCTTCCTTCTTTTTTCCCTTCCTTCCTTCTTTCCTTCCTTCCTTCTTTTCTCCCTTCCTTCCTTCCTTCCTTCCTTCCTTCCTTCCTTCCTTCCTTCCTTCCTTCCTTCCTTCCTTCCTTCCTTCCTTCCTTCCTTCTTTTCTTCCTTCCTTCTTTCCTCCCTTCTTCCCTTCGTCCTTCCTTGACCCGAAGACAGCACAAGGGTTAAGCAAGGCGCGGCTTTCATCTTCTAGCAGCTTGCAGGTTCTCCAATGTCCCTAAGACTCTGGCATCAAATGTTGGTCAGTCTCCAGTGATCCCTATAGTATGTTAAAATGTCTAATTTTCTTTTTTGTTTTTTTTTACCTGACAACTTGAACTTGATATCTAAGCAATTAAGAGCTGAGAGGGATTATTCTGACTTTTACTTTAACGATGTCTTGTCCTTCT